>NC_052173.1:18515525-18770063 GCF_902713615.1 Scyliorhinus canicula
AGAGAGATTCACAATCAGGAAGGTCAATGCTTATATCTGTGTGGTTGCTAAGAAAATAAAGGCGGGGGCAGCATTTTTTTCACGTGAACCAAACTGTCACCTGCCAAGTTTGATCTTTCTGACGATGTGCATTGTCAGTCAAAACCAACTTGAGAATTCCAGAAGTTCTGTCCTGAACAAATCTGTATTGGCGTTCCTTTTGTAAACATTTTTTTCCAATTAAGGGGCAATTTAGCATGGCCAATCTACCTAGCCTGTACATCTTTGGGCTGTGGGTGAGACCCACGCAGACACGGGGAGAATGTGCAAACTCCACACGGACAGTGACCCAGAGCCGGGATCGAACCTGGGACCTCGGCACCGTGAGGCAGCAGTGCTAACCCACAGCGACACTGTGCTGCTGTTTCATAGTAGGTTAAAAAGTCTAGCTTGGTTCCTGTTGTTCATGCCTAAAAAAAGACTTTGATTTACATCAGGTATTTCATGCCCACTTGACATTTCAAAGCACTTTACAACCAATGACGTACTTTCTGAAGCACAGTCACTGTTGTCATCTGGGAAACGCAGAAGCTAAACATGTGCACAGCAAGATCTGCCAAATAGCAATGTGATAATGACCCAGATAATGTCTTTCTGAGGTTGGTTGAGCGATAAATATTGGCCAGTGATGTGCCATCAATTAACACAAGACGAGTAGTGAACAAAACTGTGGCTTTATTGTGGGCTGGAATGGGCTACGAGGTAGTTCTGTTTGGATCCAGTCAAGCAGAATAATCTTCCTTCTGAGTTTGTGAATGGATACTGCGTGTGTAAACGATGAGGTGATCTGTGGTTCTAAGAGTGGGAGGTTATTTACTACATGCCGACTGCTACTTGTTCACAGATTGAAAAGAATAGGAAATGGCAAGTGATGCTGGGAGTTGAGCTCTTCAAAACATTTAGTTATATTTACTCTAAGGAGATGGTACAGCTTCCACATGGTACCAGAATATTTTTTCAAAAGAAAATTATTGAGATTTTGCAAGACCTTCCACTGAACTGCATGTGTCTGTGAAGTGTATGGCATTGGTCCATGTGTGTGTGGGCTGTGCATGTGTGTGTACACGCGTGATTCAACTAACAACAATCCTACATCACTTTAATCAGCATTTTTTTAAAAAAGCATGCTCAAACTTGAAGGAATTCCGATCTCGAGAAGACAAACACGAATTTTGAATATTTTAAAAATAAATTTAGAGTACCCAATTATTTATTTATTTTTGCTCCAGTTAAGGGGCAATTTAGCATGGCCAATCCACCTAACCAGCACATCTTTGGGTTGTGGGGGTGAGACCCACGCAGACATGGGGAGAATGTGCAAACTCCACACGGACAGTGACCCGGGACTAGCGAATACGATCCTAACCAATTCAATCTCTCCTCATACGTCAGTCCCGCCATCCATCCCAGCAATCAGTCTGCTAAATTGATTAACACCAGCGAGCAAAAGAACTGTTTAACCTGCTAAGCATTTCACTGTTCGCTTTGGAACTTAATTATGTACCTTGAATCGTGACTCAAGCAAGATGTGACTTCTTTGCATTATCCCAGAGAACAGATTAGGTCAGTCTGTTACCTGGGGAATTAATTTTTCCATCGGCAGTCATCCGTCTTTGAGCACAGAGCTTCACACCCTGCTAAGCACAACCTTCCTCGGCCACAGTTCAGTAATCTGATGTGACTGCTTCCGCCGAGATTTGTGGGAGAGAGAATATACCCACTATTTTAAACTCAGGCCTAAACAGGGATAAAGATCCTTCTTCCTTTTAACTCCTTCATATAAAGAATTGAGTGTTATTGTGCTCACATCACAATCAGTCACTCTGAGATTATTTGATTCAGTGGACATCAGCCATCAAAAGCATTCCGGATAATTAGCTCCCCAGCAAACATTAACATTGCTTGTTAATTATTGAATAGGTCTAACTTGCTGAAGTAAAACAGCGTACCCTCAAACAAAACTACAGGCATAATCAGAAAGATTTATTTTGCAATTCAAGGGTGGAAACATAAGAATTGTTTCAGATTCCTAATTATTAATATGAGTTACACTCATTTTAATTAATTTGGTGAAATGTTCTCCATCAGACACCAACTATTTTTTGTTCAATGATGGTGTCCAGCGCAAAACATTCTTCACGGCTTGATGTGCAAATGTCGTCGGGACATTAGAAGACATTAGATCCTGACCCTATCCTCATTTGGCACTCATGCACTTTGGAGCAAGGGTCACAGGGTAGCAATGGAGAAAGAACTGTGGTTGTGAACAGTTATTGTATGTCCACACTGACTCTTACCAATTTTTACAGATGCATCATAGAGAGCATCCTGGCTGCATCACAGCCTGATATGGCTAGGGGATGGTTTAGCACAGTGGGCTAAACAGCTGGTTTGTAACGCAGAACAAGACCAGCAGCGCAGGATCAATTCCCGTACCGGCCTCCCGAACAGGCGCCGGAATGTGGCGACTAGGGGCTTTTCACAGTAACTCAATTGAAGCCTACTTGTGACAATAAGCAATTATTATTATTAACTGCTCGCCCCAAGACCGCAAGAAACTACAGAGAGACGTGAACACAGCCCAGTCCATCACACAAACCCGCCTCCCATCCATTGACTCCATCTACACCTCCCGCTGCCTGGGGAAAGCAGGCAGCATAATCAAAGCCCCTCCCACCCGGGTTATTCTCTCTTCCATCGGGCAGGAGATACAGAAGTCTGAGAACACGCACAAAGAGACTCAAAAACAGCTTCTTCTCCGCTGTTACCAGACTCCTGAATGACCCTCTTCTGGACTGAACTGATCTCTTCACACATCTTCTCTACTAAGTCGTACTACACTCCAAATGCTTCACCTGATGCCTGTGTATATTTATTTACATTGTGTATTTATGTATGTCCTATGTTTTTTCATGTATGGAACGATCTGTCTGGACTGAACGCAGAACAATACTTTTCACTGTACCTCGGTACATGTGACAAATCTAAATCCAAATCATTTTAGATTTAGATTTAGAGATGTGGATCAGAAATTGGCTAGTTGAAAGAAGACAGAGTGGTGGTTGATGGGAAATGTTCAGAATGGAGTTCAGTTACGAGTGGCGTACCACAAGGATCTGTTCTGGGGCCGTTGCTGTTTGTCATTTTTATAAATGACCTAGAGGAGGGCGCAGAAGGATGGGTAAGTAAATTTGCAGACGACACTAAAGTCGGTGGAGTTGTAGACAGTGCGGAAGGATGTTGCAGGTTACAGAGGGACATAGATAAGCTGCAGAGCTGGGCTGAGAGGTGGCAAATGGAGTTTAATGTGGAGAAGTGTGAGGTGATTCACTTTGGAAAGAATAACAGGAATAAGGAATATTTGGCTAATGGTAAAATTCTTGGTAGTGTGGATGAGCAGAGGGATCTCGGTGTCCATGTACATAGATCCCTGAAAGTTGCCACCCAGGTTGATAGGGTTGTGAAGAAGGCCTATGGTGTGATGGCCTTTATTGGTAGAGGGATTGAGTTCCGGAGCCATGAGGCCATGTTGCAGTTGTACAAAACTCTAGAACGGCCGCATTTGGAGTATTGCGTACAGTTCTGGTCGCCTCATTATAGGAAGGACGTGGAAGCTTTGGAACGGGTGCAGAGGAGATTTACCAGGATGTTGCCTGATATGGAGGGAAAATCTTATGAGGAAAGGCTGATGGACTTGAGGTTGTTTTCGTTAGAGAGAAGAAGGTTAAGAGGTGACTTAATAGAGGCATACAAAATGATCAGAGGGTTAGATAGGGTGGACAGCGAGAGCCTTCTCCCGCGGATGGAGGTGGCTATCACGAGGGGACATAGCCTTAAATTGAGGGGTAATAGATATAGGACAGAGGTCAGAGGTGGGTTTTTTACGCAAAGAGTGGTGAGGCCGTGGAATGCCCTACCTGCAACAGTAGTGAACTCGCCAACATTGAGGGCATTTAAAAGTTTATTGGATAAGCATATGGATGATAAGGGCATAGTGTAGGTTAGATGGCCTTTAGTTGTTTCCATGTCGGTGCAACTTTGAGGGCCGAAGGGCCTGTACTGCGCTGTATCGTTCTATGTAAGTCTTTCTTTTCTTTGTTTTCATTTAGCACTGTGTTTACTGTATACTCTCCCCTCCAGACAATCAGGAGGACAAGCACTGCTGGTTAAAAATAATTAACATTCAAACAAGACCTTTCATTGTAAAATGGCCTTAGTTGCTCTTGTATTGTTCTGGTGCAGCCATGCACATGGACAGGTCCTCCCTCCCTGATCGCCATTAAGGTCTCCGAAATGAAATCAATTTATACAGCCTTCACTCAGACCTTTGTCAACAAGAATTCATTTTGAAAAAATAAATTTAGAATGCACAATTCTTTTTTTCTTCCAATTAAGGGGCAATTTAGCGTGGCCAATCCGCCTACCCTGCACATCTTTGGGTTGTGGGGGCGAAACACACGCAGACACGGGGAGAATGTGCAAACTCCACACAGACAGTGACCCAGAGCCAGGATCAAACCTGGGACCTCAGCGCCGTGACGCAGCAATGCTAACCACTGTGCCATCGTGCCGCCCTGTGAACAAGAATTCATAGCGCAAAACTGTCATGGCACAGATTCAGGACATTTCGCTGAAAGTCAGTGATGTGAGATATGAAAATGTTGGGGGCAATCATAACATAACTTGCTGGCTTTTTAAAATTAATTCACAGGATGTGGGCATGCCTGGCAAGACCAGGATTTCTTGCCCAACACTAATTGCCCTCGAACTGAGTGATAGTTAAAAGTCAACCACATTGTTGTGGCTCGGAGTCACATGTAGGACAGACCGTGTATGCATGGCAGATTTCCTTACCTAAAGGACATTAGTGAACCCTAGTGAACCGGGGGCAGGATTCTCCAATCCCGTGCCAGGTCGGAGAATCGCCGGGGGGGGGGCACGAACCACGCGACGCCGCTCCGACGCCGGAAGGAGGAAAATCTTGCCAGAGAGCACGGGAGCAATGCCATCACTAATGCACAAAGGCTAGAACCCTTATAATTTTTTCCAATTAAGGGGTAATTTAGTGTGGCCAATCTTGGCACATCTTTTGGGTTGTGGGGGCGAAACCCATGCAGACACGGGGAGAATGTGCAAACTCGACATGGAGAGTGACCCAGAGCCGGGACCGGACCTGGGACCTCAGCGCCGTGAGGCTGTAGGACTAACCCACTGTACCACCGTGCCGCCCTTAGGTATGTTTAATGACTCCTTCTTCCGGTGTTTGTTTCCCTTTATACTCAGGCAGGCCTCTATTTCCTTGATCCTTAAGAAAGACAAGATCCTGACAATGTGTGGGTTGTGTTGACATAAGTGAAATACTTTAGATATTGAAAATGCCTTTGATAGAGTGGAGAGGGAATATCTCTTTGAGATTCTTGGGAGGTTTGAATTTGGACAGAAGTTTATATCCTGGATTTGCTTATTGTATCGGCCCTCCACTGCCAGTGTCCGCACAAATACTTTGAATTCTGGCTGCTTTCCACTGAATAGGGGACAAGGCAGGGATGGCCAATGCCTCCGCTCCTGTTTGCTTTGGCAGATCCTCTTCCATAGCACTGAGATCTTCGAGTAAGTGCAGGAGAATAAGTCAGGGAGGGAAGAGCATAGGGGACCTTGTACATGGATGACCTGCTTTATATTACGGATCCCAGTATACACGATGGATCAGATAATGAAGCTGCTTGGGAACTTTGGCTCATTCTCTGGATGTAAGTTGAATTTGGAGAAGAGTGAATACTTCCTGGTTAACCCCCCGAAGAGGGGAACCTAACTGGGGATCTTTCATTTTCATCTTGCCAGATCTAGCTTTCATTATCTGGGAATACGGGTGGCCCATGATTGGGCCTTGCTTCAAAAATTAAACAATGTTAGTCTGGTTAATGAGTTTGTGTCCAACTTACAGGTGTGGGATAACCTCCCCCAGTCCTTGGCCGGTAGGGTTCAGGCTATTAAGATGAATGTGCTCCTGAGATTTTTATTTGTTTTTCAATGTCTCCCCACTTTTCTCCCCAAGTCCAGCTTTGTCAAAGTTAATAACTAAAACCGTAAGGATCCGCAGGGCATTACTTCAGAGGATAGGCAATCAGGTTTGCTTTACCCAATTTATTATTTTATTATTGGGCAGCCAATATTGAGTCGGTACTGGTTTAGTGATCTGGGTTCTGTATGGGGGCAAATGGAGGCGATTACCTGTAAGGGTTCTAGCCTTGGTGCATTAGTGATGGCATTGCTCCTGTTCTCGCTGGCAAGATGTTCCTCTAATCCGGTGGTGGTGCCCACCCTGAGAATCTGGAAGCAGTTCAGACAGTATTTTAAACTTAGTTCCTTTTGTAAGGGGAACAAAGAGTCCACACCGAGTAGGTTGAAATAAAAACGTACTTTATTTTATAATAACTATTATGTACAGCTTGTGTAGTTCCCTACTGGGTCTCCTCTATTCAGTGTCTTACTGGCCAACTCTATTTATACAACACCAAATATTGTTGAGGGTCTGCCACCCCCTTATCGAGAGAGCTCGTACTCTACAAGGTCCACGGGGTAGTTAATCATCTCTAGCCCAAGCGGGTTATAACAGTTCCATATCTTTGCTGGCCCTATCTGCAGTAATCACCTCTTTCTGCCAGCGGGTCCAGACTCTACGTTTAGGTCACCGGAGGGGACGGGTTTAGAGAGGTTTAGGGACTTGTTCATGGAGGGAAGTTTGCCAGCTGTAAGGAGCTGTCGGAAAAAATTCAACTGCCTGGTTCCAATCTGTTTAGATATTTTCAGATTAGTGATTTGTCAATCAAGGCTTTCCTCTTGGCACGACCACTCTTCCTGTTGAAGAGGATTTTGTCTTTGGCCAGGTCTGGTGGGGGATTATTTTTTGCAAATCTGACCAGATCCTAACAGCGGAGTCAGCTCTGTAGGATGAGGTGAGGGTGAATTGGGTCCTATTCTTTTTTTTTAATTTGGAGTATCCAATTGTTTTTTTTCCAATTAAGGGACAATTTAGCGTGACCAATCCACCTACCCTGCACACCTTTGGGTTGTAGGGGTGAGACCCACGCAAACACGGGGAGAATGTGCAAACTCCACACGGACAGTGACCCAGGGCTGGGATCGAACCCGGGTGCTCAGCTCCGTGAGGCAGCAGTGCTAACCACTGCACCACCGTGCTGACCCTGAACTGGGTCCTATTCTGGATGATGAGATGTGGAGCGAGGTTCTTCACAGGGTCAACTCCACGACCTCTTGTGCTCGGCTTAGTCTGATCCAGTTCAAAGTGGTGCACGGGGCTCATCTGACCAAGGAGGGGATGGGTGGCATCTTCTGTGGGGTGGTGACAGGTGTGACCATTGTTCCTGGGGGCCGGCTAGCCACACTTATATGTTCTGGCCTTGTCCCAAGTTAGTAAACTTATATAAAAGCAAATTACTGCCGATGCTGGAATCTGAAACGAAAGAGAAAGCTTTTAGTAGTAAGTAGTGAGCTTTTAGCTCTCTTTCTTTAACGCCATGTCAGAAATACTGAATGTCAATTTGGAACGATGTCTGGTGGCCATTTTCGGGGTATCAGACTCCCCGGTGCTGCAGACGGGGGTGAAGACGGATGTTCCTGCCTTTGCCTCATTAATAGCCCAGAGATGTGTTCTGCTGGGGTGGAAGTCTCCCACTCCACCCAGTGTCTCAGCCTCATTGGGTGATGGCATGTCGTTCTTTATATTAAGTACACCATCAGGGGGTCGGTAGAAGGGTTCTACCTAAGATGGTGGCCAGTCATTTCCTTTTTTAAGGAGCTAGTCACCGTCAGTTATTAAGGAGTTTAGTTTAGTTTTGGGAGGTTAAGTTAATTTGTGCTTTGGTTGTGTTCTTTGACAATGTAATTTGGGTTAATTGTTTTATATTATTTTGTGGTAATGAAAACTTTTCAATGAACGTATTTTAAAAAACATATCTGACTAAACCAAATCCTGCAAGTTTATTACTCTTTATAACTTTCAATGATGCTTTAAATTCAATTGTTTGTTACCCTAAGGAAGTGCTCGGCTGAAAACTCCTTGCCGTTATTACGTGTTACTCCCTGCTTTTCTGGAGGATTCTTGCCGGGTTACAGTTCCTCAAATGTCAGCTGCCCTCAAGTACCTAGCCCCATGTTGCCATTCTTCATGTGTGAGATTTGACAGAGTATCAGCAGGGTATTTGACTCAGGGGGAATCACAGGCCAAGTCTTAACCTGATATCCACAAATGTGCACCTTTCACGATAGTGATCCTAACACAGATCAAGTATAAGCTCCTGTGGCTGCTCTTGTGACTAAAGCAATATCTTAAATTCCACCCATTCTTCGAAGCAGCTGTGATGCTGGTATATTTTCAATGGGCTAAAGTACTCTTTAAAGGAAATTGTTTGGAATAATCTTGCTTCTGACTGCAAAAGTCTACAATTGGTTTTCCTCCAACTGAAAATTCCCATGTGCTTCGGAATGAAATAAATCAATAATCATCCTGGACTTTCGAAGGTAGCAGCTGTCTCTGCCTTTCCTACAGGGCTTTTGTCCTTCTGGACGTGCATTTCTGATGTGTAAGCATTGCCGTCGCCATTCCATCACACAGTTCTTTTCAGAGATGGGACCAGCCTGCTTGACCTGTGGGTCAGATTCTCAGACCCTGATAAGTCTGCAGATTGGTTTGAGACGAGCTGACTTGGTCGCGCAGCTGCTGGTGTCATTTTTGTGATTTGCAGCTTATGTTTGTCAGGCCAGTTGCATAGTCACAAAAGTGATCCCCAGTGGTTGTATCTCTCTCCAGAAAACCTTGTTTCACCCAACACTGGACTGCCACAGAGGAACAAAGGACAATCAGCGCAATGCAAACAGAACTTGGCACAGATCAACTCAATTTCGGTCAAAGAATATGCAACTCCCACACGCAAAACATCACAGATGTAGGTACTCTTTTTAGGGAGAGAATTGAGTGCAGAGTGCGAGATAAAACTGTGGCTGGGGGTTTCTGCTTTTGTGTTTGTCAGCTGATACTATCCCACCCATTCAAAATACTCTGGGACATTTATGGGTGATAGGATAACATGCTGTACAAAATGTTGGGGCCTGGGACAGAAGGTTCCAGTGGAAAGTGGCTAGAAGGACAGTGGAGGAAGTGGAAATTGGGTGGGACCCAGAAATGCTGGGTCTATTTCCTGACAAGCAGCATAAGACACTTCCTGCTGGGCTGCAGTGAAATGAAATGAAAATCGCTTATTGTCACAAGTAGGCTTCAATGAAGTTACTGTGAAAAGCCCCAAGTCGCCACATTTCTCCCCGCCTGTCCGGGGAGGCTGGTACGGGAATTGAACCCGCGCTGCTGGCCTGCTTTAAAAGCCAGCGATTTAGCCCAGTGAGCTAAACCAACCCCTAGTGAGCTAAACCAGCCCCTGTGACGAAGGTTGTCCTCAGCATAAATCCGTAGAATCCCTACAGGCAGAACGAGGGCTTTGGCCCATCATGTCTGCACCAACCTGCCAAAAGAGCACTCTGTCGGCCCACTCACCCATCGTAAACCTGTGCATTGATCATAGCCAATTCACCCAACTTACACATCTTTGGACACTAAGGGGCAATTTATTATGGCCAATCCACCTAACCTGTACATCTTTGGACACTAAGGGGCAATTTATTATGGCCAATCCACCTAACCTGCACATCCCAGGACACTAAGGGGCAATTTATCATGGCCAATCCACCTAACCTGTACATCTTTCGACACTAAGGGGCAATTTATTATGGCCAATCCACCTAACCTGCACATCTTTGGACTGTGGGAGGAAACCGGAGCACCCGGAGGAAACCCAGGCAGACACAGGGAGAACGTGCAAACAGGGAGAACGTGCAAACTTAACACAGTCACCCAAGAATGGAATGGAACCCAGGTCCCTGGCGCTGCGAGGCAGCAGTGCTAACCACTTTAACTCATCCTACTTTCTCCAAATCAAAGGTGTATCAATGGGTACCTGCATGGCTCCTAGCTATGATTCCCTTTATAGGGGGTCTGTAGAAATTTCCTTATTCCATCCTCTTACGGACTGACCTGATTAACACTACACCCTGAGGGCAGCATGGTGGCAAAGATTGGTGGGAGACTAGAGGACTGGGAAATCTTTAGGGAGCAACAGAAAGCTACTTAAAAAAGCTATAAAGAAGAGTAAGATAGGGTATGAGAGTAAACTTGCTCAGAATATAAAAACAGACAGTAAAAGTTTTTACAAATATATAAAACAAAAAAGAGTGGCTAAGGTAAATATTGGTCCTTTGGATGAGAAGGGAGTTTTAATAATGGGAGACGAGGAAATGGCCGAGGAACTGAACAGGTTTTTTGGGTCGGTCTTCACAGTGGAAGACACAAATAACATGCCAGCGACTGATAGAAATGAGGCTATGACAGGTGAGGACCTTGAGAGGATTGTTATCACTAAGGAGGTAGTGATGGGCAAGCTAATGGGGCTAAAGGTAGACAAGTCTCCTGGCCCTGATGGAATGCATCCCAGAGTGCTAAAAGAGATGGCTAGGGAAATTGCAGATGCACTAATGATGATTTACCAAAATTCACTAGACTCTGGGGTGGTCCCGGTGGATTGGAAATTAGCAAACGTGACACCACTGTTTAAAAAAGGAGGTAGGCAGAGAGCAGGAAATTATAGGCCAGTGAGCTTAACTTCAGTAGTAGGGAAGATGCTGGAATCTATCAAGGAAGAAATAGCGAGGCATCTGGATAGAAATTGTCCCATTGGGCAGACGCAGCATGGGTTCATAAAGGGCAGGTCGTGCCTAACTAATTTAGTGGAATTTTTTGACGACATTACCAGTGCAGTAGATAATGGGGAGCCAATGGATGTGGTATATCTGGATTTCCAGAAAGCCTTTGACAAGGTGCCACACAAAAGGTTGCTGCATAAGATAAAGATGCATGGCATTAAGGGTAAAGTAGTAGCATGGATAGAGGATTGGTTCATTAATAGAAAGCAAAGAGTGGGGATTAATGGGTGTTTCTCTGGTTGGCAATCAGTAGCCAGTGGTGTCCCTCAGGAATCAGTGTTGGGCCCACAATTGTTCACAATTTACACAGATGATTTGGAGTTGGGGACCAAGGGCAATGTGTCCAAGTTTGCAGATGACACTAAGATGAGTGGTAAAGCGAAAAGTGCAGAGGATACTGGAAGTCTGCAGAGGGATTTGGATAGGTTAAGTGAATGGGCTAGGGTCTGGCAGATGGAATACAATGTTGACAAATGTGAGGTTGTCCATTTTGTAGGAATAACAGCAAACGGGATTATTATTTAAACGATAAAATATTAAAACATGCCGCTGTGCAGAGAGACCTGGGTGTGCTAGTGCATGAGTCACAGAAAGTTGGTTTACAGGTGCAACAGGTGATTAAGAAGGCAAATGGAATTTTGTCCTTCATTGCTAGAGGGATGGAGTTTAAGACTAGGAAGGTTATGTTGCAATTGTATAAGGTGTTAGTGAGGCCACACCTGTTCAGTTTTGGTCTCCTTACTTGAGAAAGGACATACTGGCACTGGAGGGTGTGCAGAGGATATACACAAGGTTAATCCCAGAGCTGAAGGGGTTGGATTACGAGGAGAGGATGAGTAGACTGGGACTGTACTCGTTGGAATTTAGAAGGATGAGGGGGGATCTTATCGAAACATTAAAAATTATGAAGGGAATAGATAGGATAGATGCGGGCAGGTTGTTTCCACTGGCGGGTGGCAGCAGAACTAGGGGACATAGCCTCAAAATAAGGGGAAGTAGATTTAGGACTGAGTTTAGGAGGAACTTCTTCACCCAAAGGGTTGTGAATCTATGGAATTCCTTGCCCAGTGAAGCAATTGAGGCTCCTTCATTAAATGTTTTTAAGGTAAAGATAGATAGTTTTTTGAAGAAAAAAGGGATTAAGGGTTATGGTGTTCGGGCCGGAAAGTGGAGCTGAGTCCACAAAAGATCAGCCATGATCTCATTGAATGGCGGAGCAGGCTCGAGGGGCCAGATGGCCTACTCCTGCTCCTAGTTCTTATGTTCTTATGTTCTAAGGGCAATTTAGCATGGCCAATCCACCTAACCTGCACATCTTTTGACTGTGGGAGGAAACTGGAGCACCCGGAGGAAATCCACGTAGACACGGGGAGAACGTGCAAACATTGTGTACCTTGTGTTGCCCTATTATGTATTTTCTTTTCTTTTCATGTACTTAATGATCCGTTGAGCTGCTTGCAGAAAAATACTTTTCACTGTACCTCGGTACATGTGACAATAAACAAATCCAATCCAATCCAAGCTTTGAGAAAGGGTCATCTGGACTCGAAACATTAGCTCTTTCCTCTCCCTACAGATGCTGCCAGACCTGCTGAGATTTTCCAACATTTTCTCTTTTGGTGCTAACCACTGTGTTGCTCTGGTCTGAGGCAAGGAAGGAGTCACAATTGGTGGTATGGTATTACCTGCCAGATTTCAATTCCTGCTACTTACATACCCAGTGACTTGGATACCAGAAGGTTACTACCATCCGTTCCAATTGAGGAATGTACGTAGGGGAGCCACTGAGTTCTTGGCCTGGAATTCAGAATGGCAGAATTACATCTGCCCATCTCATAAAGGAAAACAATTACCAATGATTCTTTTTGCTGGCTTGCCCGAGTGGGGCCACATCTTCCTCTCCTTTTTTCTTGGACACTCTGATTGTTATTAGTATTTTTTGTGCTCATGTTCTGTGTTTTTCTGTGAAAAGCCAAAAGCTTCATATATAAGATTTATGAAAATAATTAATTATTTCATTACATTAAATAGCGCTTAACAAATTAATTACATAGCGCTGATTAGGCCACAACCTGAAATGGGAGGCCATGGTAATGACCATCTGTGTACCCCCAGCCACACGGAGCCTGGAACTTGTAAGTACCCTGGCAGTGTCTGCTCACAAGATAGACAAAACCATGCATGACCTATCTCATGTGAGCAGGTGCTTATCTGAGAATTTCATCTCAATTAAACTTGTGATACACGAGGGTTGATGGTAGTGCCCCTCTTGTGTCCATGGTAATGTTTGGCTGCATTAGCTACCATCTGCCTGACATTTAATCAGTGATTCTCAAACTGATCAGCACTGGGCGAGTGGGGGATTTGCAGTCATGATATGGGGCAGAATTCTCCGCTCCCCACGCCGGGTGGGAGAATTGCGGGAGGGGCGGGCGACTCACGAAATGCCCCCCGCCCCCCTGGCGCCCCCCGCGATTCTCCCACCCCCCCGCTTGGAAGAATCGCCGCTCGCCGTTTTTCACGGCGACCGGCGATTCTCCGGCCCAGATGGGCCGAGCGGCCTGCCGTTCCTGACCGGTTCATGACGGCGGCAACCACACCTGGTCGCTGCCGTCATGAACATGGGCGCCAAATGCTGGTTTGAAGCTTGTGGGGGGCGGAGAGGTGAGTGAGCACCACGGCCGTGCTCGGGAGGGGACTGGCCCGCGATCGGTGCCCACCGATCGTCGGGCCGGCGTCTCAAAGCGACACACTCTTTCCCCTCCGCCGCCCCGCAAGATCAAGCCGCCATGTCTTGCGGGGCAGCGGAGGGGAATGTGGCAACCGCGCATGCGCGGGTTGGAGCCATCAGCCGTCGTGACGTCAGCCGCGCAAGCGCGGGTTGGAGCCGGCCAACCTGCGCATGCGTGGCTGACGTCACATAGGCACCGCCGTTGCGTCATTCTTGCGATCTCGCGAGACATGGTGAGCTAGGTAGATCCCGGTAACTCTGGCAGGGCTGCGTTACCTTTCGGGTGCAACACAGCTGATAGATCGTACCAGATAAATGATTTCCAAAGGAAATCGGATGGGCACTTGAGGGAAATAACAGGGATAGAGCGGGGGAATGGGAATGACTGGATTGGTCTACAGATAGCTGGGCGCTGGGAAACACCTGGCTAAACGTGTTCACTACGGATCTCTGTTCCCATTCAATGAGAACACAATTAGCACATGGACCTGTCATGACGTAAACTGCAGTTATACCCAATATACTTCATCAGTTATATAATGGGGGATGAAAGCACAGTTTTTGCAGTGGTGGATTTAGAAAATAATCACTGGAAGGTGTTCCTATTCCTATGAACTTTGCCGCTCCAAAATGTATTTCCTGACTTTGGGGGGGGGGGGGGGGGGGTGGTTTGCTGGAAACGTGGTACATTTCTCATAATACTCTCCAGTGTCTGGACAGAGATTCCCCCGACCAAGATAGCCACAGGAAGTCAACCCGAAAGTCATATGACAGACTGATGTAAAACCCCTATCAGGAAAAAGTTAAATGGCAACATGGTGGCACAGTGGCTAGCACTGCTACCTCACGGCACTGAGGACCCGGGTTCGATCCCGGCTCTGGGTCACTGTCCGTGTGGAGTTTGCACATTCTCCCCGTGTCTGCGTGGGTTTCGCCCCCACAACCCAAAGATGTGGAGGGTAGGCGGATTGGCTACGCTAAATTGCCCCTTAATTGGGAAAAATGAATTGGGTACTCTAAATTTATTTTAAAAAAGGGAATCAGTTCAATGAGGATCAGCTGTGTTGCATTATCAGACTTTATATATTTTTAAAAAATTTAGAGTACCCAATTAATATTTTCCAATTAAGAGGCAATTTAGCGTGGCCAATCCACCTAGCCTGCACATCTTTGGGTTGTGGGGTAAAAACCCACGCAGACAATGTGCAAACTCCACACGGACAATGACCCAGGGCCGGGATCGAACCTGGGACCTCGGCACCATGGCTAACCCACTGCGCCACCATGCCTCCCAATTATCAGACTATATAAGCAGAGCACTGAGTCCTGCTCGGCAGAAGCCAACTTGATGAATGCAAGTGTTTTGTGGAATGAAGAATTTGCTGTGCGCATGTGTTTTTTTGCTTTTTTGTGTTTTTTGCTAACCTTGGACTCTACAAAACTCTGATTTGGATTGAACTTTGGGCTGGATGAGAACCCGTTCTGGTAATCTGACTGTCTTTATACAATGTGTGGAGTATTCCCTGGGAAACGGATTGATTGTCCAGTTTTAAATGGGATATACTGTGTGTAAAGTGAGGCTCAAAGAAGAGTTAGGCATTTATTTCCTTTCTATATTGTTTTGCTGAGTGTCACAAGATCCTGAAACAAACTTTCAGTTTTTGGTATTTGGACAACTCAGCTATTGACCCGAATATACTCCTCCCCGCCTATCACCATCCCCTTGTGACATCACAATAGCCTCAAATAAAAACAGAAAATGCTGGAAATACTTAACAGGTCTGGCAGCATCTGAGGAGACAGTTAACGTGACCTTTCACCAGAAGGGCTAGAAAAGCTCCATATTTATGTAAAATCCCTTTGTCCTTTCATTAAAATTTCACTGCTGATTATTCTGTTCTATTCCTGAATTTTGATTAAATCAATGTACTAAAATGCCTCTGCTCTGCATATATGAGCATTTACTGTCAGTAAACATTTTCTATGAGCATTTACTGTCAGTGAGCATCTTTTTCCTGGAAACTGAGGTATATTTTTAACTCCAGAGTGTAGAGCTCTCCAACATACGAATGCAATTCATTTTCTTTCCCTTTCTCAAATCTCTTGGCAACACTGTCTGCTACAGAGGGTGAACCAGGTTAAATTGCTTGAACTACACAAAGAACGGTGGCACAGTGGTTAGCGCTGCTGCTTCAGGGGCAGCACGGTGGCGCAGTGAGTAGCATAGATGTCTCACGGCGCCAAGGTCCCAGGTTCGATCCCGGGTCAGTGTCCGTGTGCAGTTTGCACATTCTCCCTGTGCTGCGTGGGTTTCGCCCCAACAACCCAAAGGTGGATTGGCCAAGCCAAATTGTCCCAAGCTAAATGGTAGCAGTTGTGGGTTTGGAAGGTGCTGTCGAAGGAGCCTTGATGAGTTCCTGCAGTGAACCTTGTAGATGGTGCACACGGCTGCTACTGTGCGTTAGGGGTGGAGGGAGTGAATGTTTGTAGAAGGGGTAACAATCTTGCAAGCTGCTTTGTCCTGGATGGTGCTGGGATTCTTGATCCTCTACCTCCCATTCTGAATTCTCCCTTTGTGTACCTGAACAGTGTACCCGAGTGTGGCGACTAGGGCATTTTCACAGTAACTTCATTAATGTAAGCCTACTTGTGACACTAATAAAGATTATTATTCCTAGAACTGGGATTTAATAACCTCACTTTAAAAAAAAGAGGTGCTACCAAGGACATCTGTGATCAGTTCCACACCAATTAGGGAACTCAAATCCCTAATCTTAAACCACATTCTTTTCACTTTAAAAAAAAGTATCCATTTTTTTAATATGAACGGGCAATTTAGCGTGGCCAATCCACTGACCCGGCCCATCTTTGGGTTGTGTGGGCGAGACCCATGCAGACACAGGGAGAATGTGCAAATTCCACATGGATTGGGATTTGGGGCCGGGGGTCGAACCCAGGTCTCTGCTCTAAGGACAGTAACACAAGCTGTTCTCATTGTCCAACTGACTGAAGAACCCCATCCCTGGTACCATTGCAAAGGTGGCTATGAGAATTTGTAATGTAAAAAAATTGACAGGATGTGCACACAGCTGTAAGGTTTTTAATAGTTTATAGAGCTGTAACCATTGTTGAGAGCAAAGGTACTCTTCTGTGCATAACTATTGTATGCCAATGCAGGTGTAGTGGTCTCAGGTTAAAATCCTGGCCGGCCAGCACCCATGGCATCATGGATTCTGGTGCAAGAATCAGCACTCAAAGACAGAATGAAAAAAAATGATAAAAAAATAATTGGGTACTCTAAATTTATTTTTAAAAATAAATAATTGTTCATTTGACTTTTTTTTTAATAACAGTATTAAAATCCAAGTGAAAAATTGTTGTAATTTAATGTGTATGCTTGCCAAGCCAAAATGCAGTAATCAAAAAATAATTTTGAACTGTGCAATTACCTTGTGCTGCTTTCACTGCACTTTCATGTGCCTACCTCCATGGACATGACGGGCATTGAGGGAAAGCCCTCCTCAGTCTGCGATCATTGGCCTTGCCCGGAAGTACTTCCGTTGGTTTTGAAGTATTTCATCTGAAGTTCCCCATGGGTCAGATGATGCACATTTTCACTAACTCCTGACACCAAACGGCTATGCAGGAACAGTTGTGCACCTGGCTCGCACTGCAGCTGCTGGCGTGGTTTCTTATGTCACTGGTCAAAGTACTTTCCCTGGTGCAGCTGCAAATTGACTAGAAACACTGGCACACCGGAGTTTACCCAGAGCTGGTATAGACTGTTATCTCCTTTACATAGAATTTACAGTGCAGAAGGAGGCCATTCGGCCCATCGAGTCTGCACTGGCTCTTGGAAAGAGCACCCTACCCAAGGTCAACACCTCCACCCTATCCCCATAACCCAACCCAACACCAAGGGCAATTTTGGGCACTAAGGGCAATTTATCATGGCCAATGCACCTAACCTGCACATCTTTGGACTGTGGGAGGAAACCGGAGCACCCGGAGTAAACCCACGCACACACGGGGAGAACGTGCAGACTCCACACAGACAGTGACCCAAGCCGGAATCAAACCTGGAACCCTGGAGCTGTGAAGCAATTATGCTATCCACAATGTTACCATGCTGCCCACTTTATCGAATCAATGTCGCGGTTTTATGTTAATCAATGTGGTATTCTCATCCCTGTGCTATCCCCATTCCCTCTCAGAAACAATCTTTCCAGTCATGGTAACTTTGTTGCATTCCAATTACCTTCAACTGTTTCTCACACCAAAGCCATTTCTGTAACATTGTCGCTTGCCATGGACATTCAGTCCAGCCCAGCCCTCCACTCAATAATTGAACTCACCAACAGCTATGCTCCTTAACCTCCAATCAAGAGTCCTGATTATTAAACATGCTGGTCAATATCTTGTGACATTGTACGCAAGCCCACGTTGAATTTATCAGGTCTCTAGCCACCGACCGCCTCACTCTCTGGTGTCTCAAGGCTAAACCAGGCCATTCACAACCTTGATGTCATTCGTCACCGCCATTAGCTTCCAATCCCATTTCTGCACCATCACAAAAGGCACCTAATAATCTTTCCAGTGAGGTTATGTGAAAAGCCCCTTCACCACATTGTGGCACCTGTTCGGGAACAGAGAAGCAGGCCCACCTCTTCAGCAGCTGAAACTGTTTCTTGCCTAGATTCAACTATTCCCACCACTCTCCATGTTCCACTCATCCAAAATTAGTGCCTGTACCCCAACTTGCACCACATTCGATTCATCCATCACATGCTGCCCTGGCAACACCTTAATTTAAAAATTCTGACCCTAGTTTTAAAATCCCTCCAATGTTGGCCTCCATTCTTACATCCCTCCACAGTCAATGTGGAGATGCCAGCACTGGACTGGGCATATTAAGTCTAAGCACCAGGTTAATGTCCAACAGGTTTGTCTAACAGCACTCCAAAAGCTTGTCAATTCAAAAAAAAACCTGCTGGACTTTAACCTGTTGATACTTCTTTTTGAGATCTCAGCACGAATTCTGGCCTCTTGCACATCCCCTATTTAAATTGCACCACCACTGGTGGTTATGACATCAGGAAATCATTCCCTGAACCTGCTTTCCAGACACTCCCGAAACATCTACCATGCCAGACAGCATGTTAGCTCTGCTGCCATAGTACCAAGGACCCAGGTTTGATCCCAGCCCTGTCAGTATGGCATTTGCAACATGTGTGTATAGGTGCCCCTCAATTTTAAAAATGGGTACTCCAAAATGTCAGTGGATAGGTGGCTCCTGCTCAACTGTTGGGAGGAAATGAGGCAGTGGAGTTTAGCCAGGGGTCCTTCAGGATACAGGTATGGACATAAAGTTTTTAAAATGGAGATGATCCTTTTGCAGATGGTTCCAGGGCATGCAATGAAACCTACCACAATATACTTACAGGTTGAGCCCAATAGTATATTCAGTTGCCGCATTTGCTTGAAATGAGCAATCCAAAGTTTTGAGAAGTTAATAGGGTTATTGGTGGTCACCTTGGGAATGCTTTTGAAATTGATATTTTAAATAAAGCTCTTATGTTCAGTTTGACCAACATATGTTGCAGCTTTCTTTGATGTTTTAGCGACAAAACCCCAAAGTAGCTAATTCCAAATGTGCATGGAGTTCATCCTAAGTGCATCAAAAGACCTGTATACAGTGGTCACTTTGAAAATCATGCTTTATTAACAGATGTTTCACAGGAGAAAAGGCACAGAATTAGAATACAGATAAAGGAAGCAAACAAGATAACATTAAAGTTATTAAAATTTAATATTCCTCTCCTTCCTCATCAACCTCAGCACTATCAGCACCAACTTCTTCATAATCTTTCTCCAAAGCAGCCATGTCTTCACGAGCCTCTGAGAACTCTCCTTCCTCCATGCCCTCACCAACATACCAGTGAACAAAGGCGCGCTTGGCATACATCAGGTCAAACTTGTGGTCCAGGCGAGCCCAAGCTTCAGCAACAGCTGTGGTGTTGCTCAGCATACACACAGCCCGCTGAACCTTGGCCAGGTCACCTCCAGGTACCACAGTGGGAGGCTGGTAGTTGATCCCAACCTTAAAACCAGTTGGACACCAATCCACAAATTGGATGGTACGTTTAGTTTTAATAGTAGCAATAGCTGCATTGACATCTTTTGGCACCACGTCACCTCGGTAAAGGAGACAGCAGGCCATGTACTTGCCATGGCGGGGGTCACATTTGACCATTTGGTTAGCTGGCTCAAAGCAAGCATTGGTTATCTCAGCTACTGTCAGCTGCTCATGATAGGCTTTCTCAGCCGAGATAACTGGTGCATATGTGGCCAATGGGAAGTGGATACGGGGGTATGGCACCAAGTTGGTCTGGAACTCTGTCAGATCAACATTCAGGGCACCATCAAAGCGGAGTGAGGCAGTGATAGATGACACTATCTGGCTAATGAGACGGTTCAGGTTAGTATAAGTTGGCCGGTCAATGTCGAGGTTTCGTCGGCAGATGTCGTAGATGGCTTCATTGTCAACCATGAAAGCACAATCAGAGTGCTCCAGGGTGGTGTGAGTGGTCAGGATAGAGTTATAGGGTTCTACCACTGCAGTAGACACTTGTGGAGCTGGGTAGATGGAGAATTCAAGCTTCGATTTCTTGCCATAGTCAACAGAGAGACGCTCCATCAGCAGGGATGTAAAACCAGAGCCAGTGCCACCACCAAAGCTGTGGAAGACCAGGAAACCCTGGAGACCTGTACATTGGTCAGCCTGTGGAAGACAAATTGTAAATATCAGTTACCTGGTATATAAATATGGCTAGTGGCAACAGTTAACTTCCCCACATGGCGATGGATACCTGTCCACAGCAGGTAATGGACTCACCAGTTTACGGATTCTGTCCAGGACCAGGTCAATGATCTCCTTGCCAATTGTGTAATGCCCACGGGCATAGTTATTGGCTGCATCCTCCTTGCCAGTGATAAGCTGCTCGGGGTGGAAGAGCTGGCGGTAAGTACCAGTACGAACCTCATCTAGGATGGACAGAAAGAAAATTTAGTGATACACACGACAACACAACAAACACCTGGGGTAAAATCATGAAAGGCAATCAGGATAACCAGAAAATCACACTTTAATTCATTTTTTGTGGCAACTATCACACATGTCACTTACCTATGACAGTTGGCTCCAAGTCCACGAACACAGCTCGTGGAACATGTTTGCCTGCTCCCGTTTCACTGAAGAAGGTGTTGAAGGAATCATCTCCACCTCCGATGGTCTTGTCACTGGGCATCTGCCCATCAGGCTGGATGCCATGTTCCAAGCAATAGAGCTCCCAGCAGGCATTTCCAATCTGGACTCCAGCTTGGCCAACATGGATACTGATACACTCACGCTGTGGGTGGAAAAGAATGTGTAAATATTTACTGTATTCAAGAAACATATGCCTACAAAGCATACAACACTGAATACTGAAGTCAGGTTTAAACCAGCAAAAACCACAGGGAAATAGATTAAAAGATCATAGCAAACTAAAAATTGACACCAAGCTACAACTTATTGCATGTCGAATTTTTTTTACCATATTGCATGTTGAAAATTTTTTACCATATCATTATTAACTTTTAATATCAACTTCAATTCTTTTGAGGAATTGTGACTGCTGCAGTTCAAATATTTGCAAATGAGTATACCATTTTGCACTTACATTTCAAATTATTACTTGCAGCCTGCAAATGTATAGGCGTGGAACATAAAAGCCTCTAGGATTGGATTTATTATCACATGTACTGAGGTACAGTTAAAAGCATTTTTCTGCAAGCAGCTCAACATTTCATTAAGCACCAGCATCGGATGAAGCATACAGGGTGTAGTGTTAATGAGATCAGTCCGTAAGAGGGTTGTTTAGGAGTCCGGTAACAGCGGGGAAGAAGCTGTTTGAGTCTGTTCGTGCGTGTTCTTCTGTATCTCCTGGCCGGTGGAAGTGTGAGTAAGCCGGGTGGGAGGGGTATTTGATTATGCTGCCCACTTTCCCCAAGCAGCGGGAGGTGTAGACAGAGTCAATGGATGGGAGGCGGGTTTGTGCAATGGACTCTCACTGGAAAATGAAGATTTTAGAAAAGAAACAATCAGTTTATGGTTGAGGGAATTAATGAATTGAATATTTTAATATTTTAAAGCCACCAACGGTTGCTTTTGTTCAGGGGCGGGGTGGTCGGGAGAAAAAGGGAGAATGTTTAAGAGGCAGCATTTTTTTTGTTGCAGATTGTCAGTCCTCATGATCTCATCCCAATGCCAAATCAGCAGCCATGTGACTGGGTTACAAATGACATCATCTCTCCAGACAAGGACATCCTCCAGCTGCTCCTGGAGAAAAAATCCAGACGCAAATGAAAAATAGTTAAGAGGAAAGCGCCAAGCCCGGGTTCACAAGCCGCCTCCAAACGGCCAGCCCCTTCAAAAAAGGCGGTGCCCAGGGAGATTGCTTTGCAATTTGCAGGGTTGCAGCCAGATAATTGCAGCAGACTCTCCCTTCACCCCAGTGTTTTGGTGAAGAGTTTGCAGTGGGTTTGAGGGGAAGGACAATGAGTGGGTTACAATGAGTGGGTTACTGCCGTTAAACCGCCCTGTACCCGCCTCGTGCTGACTAATCGCCATTTTGAGTTGGTGCAGAGAGGAGAATGCTGCTATCCTGCCCCGTGTCTCCCTGCTATTCAGTCCCTTTCTCCCGGCTATACCGATGCTGGGTTAGAGAGGGGGGATGGAGAGGAGGGAATGGCATTGACTCCTTCCCCCTCCCTCAGCAGCAATGGCCGCCCCGGGGACCGTTACCGAAAGGCGGGAAACCCCCCAGGCACACACACCGGGCACAAAACCCCGGCAAACGGGCCACACCAGGCCAACTTTCACATTTAGGGTGTGACAGCAAACAGGAAAAACTATTCATTTCTAATCTGGGAATTCATTACAAAAACCAATTCAAATCATTTTTCGCCCCCCACATTTTACAGTCGACATTACTAACCTGCTAAGGAAGGAACTTACCATTTTTTCACTTTTAGCTTTCTTTCAAATTTTCCTCCAAGGAAAAAGAATGACTTTGCCTCTCCGTTTACGCTTAGGCTCTTACAAGCAGACGGCAAGGAGTCGCTGTAAGAGATCTCTAACGCTTCACTGCGGGCGCGGCCGCTTTAATAGGCTGGCTGACGCCACAATGGAGGCGGGGCTGTGCCAGTGACGTATGGCCGCCTGGGCGGGGTCAGCAGGGATGATTGACAGCGGCCCACAAACGTGACTCGTCTGTTCCAGACAATTCAAACAAAAATGCCTGAAAAAGGAAATGTGGCAACAGGCGGGGGCCTGCTCTGGCAGCACGCACTTCCGCTTCCGGTTTCACCTCTATTCACTCATGCTTGGGAGCCAGCATCTAAAAACAAAGACATTTTTAAAAATTAGTTAGCCAAAATCGTTTACATAAGTTACAATTACGGGTATTAAAGAAATAGCCATTTCTTAAGAACTTAGCATTAAGGATTAGACTCTTCAAACCTGGCTACTCCCACTCAATGTGATGGCTGATTTACCTTAACTTTCCTACCTAATTCAGGGGGAATTTTTAAATCCAAAATCCAAAAATCTGTCACTTTGTCTTAAATATAATCTCTCTATGCAGTGAATTCCAAAGATTCACAACACTAGAGGTTTCTTCAAGAACAAACACAGACAATGCTGGACAATCTCAGCAGGTCTCACAGCATCTGTGGAGAGAGAAGGGAGAGAACGTTTCGAGTCTGGGTGACCCTTTGTCACAGCTGATTTCTTCTCCTTATCACAGTCCTAAATGACCAACTCCTCATTCTGACACTATGATCCCCAGAGGTACATTCACCAGCCAAACGAAACATCTTCTACACGGGGCTGGTTTAGCTCAGTGGGCTAAGACAGCTGGCTTGTAATGCAAAACAAGACCAGCAGCGTGGGTTCAATTCCCATACCAGCCTCCCCGAACAGGTGCCGGAATGTGGCGACGAGGGGCTTTTCACAGTAACTTCATTGAAGCCGACTCGTGTCACTTGTCATAAACTGGCATGAATGAAGTTACTGTGAAAAGCCCCTCGTCGCCACATTCCGGCGCCTATGAGGAGAGATTGACTAGGTTGGGATCGTTCTCACTGGAGTTCAGAACAATCAGGGGGGGATCTCATAGAGACTTATAAAATTCTAACAGGACTAGGCAGGGTAGATGCAGGGAAGATGTTATCAATGATGGGTGTGTCCAGAACCAGGGGTTACAGCCTGAGGATTCAGGGTAAACCATTTCGGACAGAGATAAGGAGACATTTCTTCACACAATGAGTGGTGAGCCTGTGGAATTCATTGCCACAGGAAGTAGTTGATGCTAAAACTTTGAATATGTTCAAGAGGCGGCTGGATATAGCACTTGGGGAGAATGGGATCAAAGGCTAAAAGGCCTCCTCCTGCTCCTATCTTCTATGTGCATGGGTTCACTCTCAGTCCAAAGATGTGCAGGGTTAGGTGGGGTTATAGGGTGGGGTTATAGTGTGCTCTTTCAGAGGGTTGGTGCAGACTCGATGGGCCAAATGGCCTCCTGTACTGTAGGGATTCAATGATAAGAATGTTTTGTGTTTGGATGATATCCAAATTCCAAATTCCAAATTCCAAATTCCAGAGAATATAAACCTGGTCAACTCAATCTCTCCTGATAGAAAAATCACAGGAACCAGCTTTGTAAACCTATGTTGCACTTCCTCAAAGGCTAAACATTTCCTTTTTTCAGCAGACCAAACTCAACACTACTCCGTGTGTGATTGCACCAAGACCCTGTATGATTGCAATAAGATATCTTTAATCGTATACACTAATCCCACTGTAATAAAGGCTAACGTACCATTAACTTTCCTAATTGCATGCTGTACCTGCAGGTTACCTCCTGTGATTTGTTTATGAGAACGCCCAGATCCCTCCAAATGCAACATTTCTCAGTCTCTCACCATTTTTAAAAAATGCTCCTTTTCCGACCAACTCAAGTTTTTTAGCCATGTTCTTTCTTGCCCAAGCAATAATCTTCTAGGTTTCCTTTTGCAGCAAAGGTCTGAAACTTGCAGATTAAAAGTACAACAAATACACTTAATCAGATTTTTAATTGACTGGCAGTTATTTGTAAAGTAAACTTCCCTCCTTTCAATTGCAGTGTTTTTTTTTCTTCACGTATAATGGCTAATATAAATGTGTGTGTCTCCTTCAATCCTCTTATCATACCCACTAGAAAACCACCCAACAGCACTGTAGTTTCTGATGAGAAGTAATTGACCTGAAACATAACTCTATTTCTCTCTCCACAGACATTGCCTGACCTGCAGAATATTTCCGGCATTTTCTGTTTTTAATTTCAGATTTCCTGCATAATCACAGAAAATGTGCAGAAGAGGCCTTTCAGCCCATCAGGTCTGTCGACACATGAAAAACACCTAGCCTATTTGCCTGGCCTCTAATCCTACTTGCCAGCACTTTGCCCATAGCCTTGAATGTTATGATGCGCCAAGTGCTCATCCGGGTACTTTGTAAAGGATGTGAGGCAACCCGCCTCTACCACCCTCCCAGGCAGCGCGTTCCAGACTGTCACCACCCTCTGGGTAAAAATGTTTTTCGTCAAATCCTCCCTAAACCTCCTGCCTGTCATTTTCAACTTCTGTTAAGGGTAACAGCTGCTCCCTATCCACCCTGTCCATGCCCCTCACAATCATGTACACCTCGATCAGGTCACCCCTCAGTCTTCTCTGCTCCAGCGAAAACAACCCAAGCCTATCCAACCTCTCTTCATAACTGAAATGTTCCATCCCAGGCACCATCCTGGTGAATCTCCTCTGCACCCCCCTCCAGTGCAATCACATCCTACCTATAGTGCGGTGACCAGAACTGCACACAGTACTCCAGCTATGGCCTAACCAACATTCTATACAACTCCAACATGACCTCCTTGCTTTTGTTTTTTTTAAATAAATTTAGAGTACCCAATTTATTTTTTTCCAATTAAGGGGCAATTTAGTGTGTTGAATCCACCTACCCTGCACATCTTTGGGTTGTGGGGGCGAAACCCACTCAAACACGGGGAGAATGTGCAAACTCCACACGGACAGTGACCCAGAGCCGGGATCGAACCTGGGACCTCAGCGCCGTGAGGCAACAGGGCTAACCCACTGCGCCACTGTGCTGCCCTACTTCCTTGCTTTTGTAATCTATGCCTCGATTGATGAAGCCAAGTGTGCCTCACGGCGCTGAGGTCCCAGGTTCGATCCCGGCTCTGGGTCGCTGTCCGTGTGGAGTTTGCACATTCTCCCCGTGTCTGCGTGGGTTTCGCCCCCACAACCCAAAGATGTGCAGAGTAGGTGGATTGGCCATGCTAAATTGCCCCTTAATTGGAAAAAATGAATTGGGTACTCTAAATTTATCAAAAAAAGATAAAGGCAAGTGTACCATACACCTTGTTCAACACCCTATTAACCTGCCCTTCTGCCGTCAGAGATCTATGGACAAACACACCAAGGTCCCTTTGTTCCTCAGAACGTCCCAGTGTCAGGCCGTTCATTGAATACATCCTTGTCAAATTTCTCCTTCCAAAGTGTATCACGTCACAACTTTCAGGGTTAAATCCCATCTGCCACTTATCTGCCCATTTGACCATCCCATCCATACCTTCCTGTAACCCAAGACACTGAACCTCACTGTTAACCACCCGGTCAATCTTTGTGTCATCCGCAAACTCACTGCATACTGCATCTGCATTTTGCTTTTATAATTAACTTTGATGTCATTGTACTGGAGAGAGATAAGTCAGAATTTTCACTTGATTACTATCCAATGATGCTATCCCGCCCAACTAGAAACTGGAAGCTGAGTACCTTTCCTGGTTAAATAGCCTTCCAACATTCATGGCTAATGGGCACTTAGATGAGGTACTGGAGAGCAGCCAGTAAGCATTGAACTACAGTCCAGCATGAGGCAGGATGTGCCTGGAATGCAACAAATTTATTTGAAAGGCAAATAGTTTGCATATGGTTCAAGCACTGTTCTGTGATAGAACCAAAATATATTCATTTGGGCTGTCAGGCACTCCTGCAAAGCTGTCCACAATGTGATCACACCACTATTCCTAAAAATATTATATTAAATTGATCATTTCTTTCATTGTTAAAAGGTTGAAGCAACATTTTGAGACCTATTTTAAGATGGTTTAAGGACCTTCTGTTGCTTGATTTTGGAGACACAAACCTGCTGTTGTATGAATGGTAAATACTGGAATCCATTCAAATCCATTCATTAAAAGGTAATCCGGGAAGAACTATCTGAAGTGGTGCAATCTTCAATTGAGTAGTAATAACACTGTGCCTTTATTAGAATGATTGAGGTGTGCTCATTGTACTAATGTGCCATTAGAGTACTAAAATAAGGGTACATCAATGTGATATTTTTACATAATCAGCCCAGGAGTGCATATGTAGGTCCGAGACACTATAAACCAATTCAAGTATTTCCTTTAACATTGGCCACATGTCATGGCTGATAACCTCTCAAAAGGCTTGGCAACCCTGTCAATAGCCATGACAGCCCTCACCTCTGCCAGTGTGATATGGAACCCAGTAACTATAACAATGCAGCAATTCATTATACACGTTTTTTTAACCAATATATTATGTTCTTTCTGTGCCCAACATGAGAGATTTTAGCACTTTGGAAACTTTCAGTCCAGCACCCCAGTGTCAGCAACAAGCTCTCCCATGTCCCAGCTTACTCACTTTTCCAACTTCTTCCATCGAGCAGGAGATACAGAAGTCTGAGAACACGCACGAACATACTCAAAAACAGCTTCTTCCCCACTGTCACCAGACTCCTAAATGACCCTCTTATTGACTGACCCCTGTCTGCTTCATCTGATGCCAATGCTTATGTAGTTACATTGTATATCTTGTGTTGCCCTATTATGTATTATCATGTATTTTCTTGAATTTTGTTTAATTCCCTTTTCTTCCCATGTACTGAATGATCTGTTGAGCTGCTTGCAGAAAAATACTTTTCACTGTACCTCGGTACACGTGACAATAAACAAATCCAATCCAATCCAATAACCGCACCATGGCTGCAGCAATGTGGCCATTTTCCATACCAGCTATCCTGTAGATATTTAGAAGGCATTTTTATTTTGGTGCTTCTGAGTTGGGATGTGGGAACTTGAGATGCATTGGCTTCCCATATTTATGCAGATCAAACCCCTTGCCTCACCCCAATTGAAGAATCATTTTAGCACTGTAAAATGCTGGAAAGTCAGGCAACATGACCAAATAAAGCATTAAAGGTAAAAACCCCTTGAGTATGAATATCAATTTAATGCCAATGAGAGGCACTTTTATGTGTGGCCCCACGTGTAGCCCCATGTAAAGCAGATTTTCAACCATCAATCCCAGCTGGCTTTCTGCACTAGTTACAAAGGTAAAAGGCAAGAGTTGAATCTACAGTATCACCACCTGAGTCACCTAAAGCAATTGTTTTGTCAATCTCCCACATGTGTATAGGTTAAAAAGCTTAATCAACAGGAGAGCAATCTTATCTGTCGATCATCGCCCTTTGTTTTAAATTTTGACCTATCATTTCATTCCTTTTTAACCAAACTTAAGTTACTAATTTTTTAACAATTGTTTGTCTTTAAGTTGATTTGGATGAGGGAACAAAATGTAACATCGCAAAGATTACAGATGATACCAAATTAGTTGGGAGGGTGAATTGTGACGAGGATGCAGGGATCCTACAGCAAGATCTGGACAGGTTGGGTGTGTGGGCAAATCAATGGCAGATGCAGTATAATTTGGATAAGTGCGAGGTTATTCATTTTGGAAGCAAAAACAGGAAGGCAGATTATTACCTGAATGGTTGTAAATTGGGAGAGGGGAGTGTGCAGTGGGACCTTGGTGTCCTTGTGCACCATTCACTGAAGGTAAGCATGCAGGTGCAGCAGGCGGTAAAGAAGGCTAACGGTATGTTGGCCTTCATTGCAAGAGGTTTTGAGTATAGAAGCAGGGATGTCTTGCTGCAATTGTACAGGGCCTTGGTGAGGCCACACTTGGAGTATTGTCTGCAGTTTTGGTCTCCTTCTCTGAGGAAGGATGTTCTTGCTCTCGAGGGAGTGCAGCGAAGGTTTACCAGACTGATTCCAGGGATGGTGGGTCTGTCATATGAGGAGAGATTGACTAGGTTGGGATTGTTCTCGCTGGAGTTCAGAAGAATGAGGGGGGATCTCAGAGACTTATAAAATTCTAACAGGACTAGACAGGGTAGATGCAGGAAAGATGTTACCAATGATGAGTGTGTCCAGAACCAGGGGTCACAGCCGGAGGATTCAGGGTAAACCATGTCGGACAGAGATAAGGAGACATTTCTTCACACAAAGAGTGGTGAGCCTGTGGAATTCATTACCACAGGAAGTAGTTGATGCTAAAACTTTGAATATATTCAAGAGGTGGCTGGATATAGCACTTGGGGAGAATGGGATCAAAGGCTATGGGGAGAAAGCAGGATTAGGCTATTGAGCTGGATGATCAGCCATGATCGTGATGAATGGCAGAGCAGGCTCGAAGGGCCAAAAGGCCTCCTCCTGCTCCTATCTTCTATGTACCTATGAGGGATTACAGACACGTGGATAGAATGGAGGAGCCAGGGTTGATCTCCCCAGAGCAGAGAAGGCTAAAATAATAATAATCTTCTTTATTGTCATTAACACTGCAATGAAGTTTTTGAAAATAAATTTAGAGTATCCAATTCATTTTTTCTAATTAAGGTGTAATTTATCGTGGCCAATCCACCTACCCTGCACATCTTTTGGGTTGAACCTGGGACCTCAGTGCTGTGAGGCAGTAGTGCTAACCACTGCACCACTGTGCTGCCCCCTACACTGCAATGAAGTTACTGTGAAAAGCCCCTAGTCGCCACATTCCGGCACCTGTTCGGGGACACAGAAGGAGAATTCAGAATGTCCAATTCACCTAACAGCACGTCTTTTGGGACTTGTGGGAGGAAACCGGAGCACCCGGAGGAAAAACACACAGACACGGGGAGAACGTGCAGACTCCACACAGACAGTGACCCAAGCCGGGAATCAAACCTGGGACCCTGGAGCTGTGAAGCAACAGTGCTAACTACTGTGGTACCGAGCCACCCAAAGAGATTTGATCGAGGTGGCTCAAATCATAAAGTGTTTAGATAAAGTAAATAAATAGAAATTTTCCAGTAGCTCAAAGCCAATATCTAGAGGACACAGACTTTAAAAAAAATTTAGAATAGCCAATTCAATTTCTTTTCCAATTAAGGGGCAATTTAGTGTGGCCAATCCACCTAGCCTGCACATCCTTGGGTTGTGGGGGTGAAACCCACACAGACATGGAGAGAATGTGCAAACTCCACACGGACAGCGACCCAGAGCCGGGATCGAACCCGGGACCTCAGTGCCGTGAGGCTGCAGGGCTAACCACTGTGCCACCGTGCCGCCCACTAGAGGACACAGACTCAAGGTAACTGGCTAAAGAAGCAGGGGTGGCATGAGGAAAAATGTGTTTTATGCAATAGGATTTAGAATGCACTGCCTGATAGGGTGGTAGATACAGATTCAGTAGTATATTCCATAAAGGAATTGGATAAATATTTGAAGGAGAAATAAATTGCGGGGCTATGTGGAAAGGGCAGGAGTTTAGATTGAGCATTTGTCCTTTGAAAGGGCCAGCACAGTCCTGATGGGCCAAATGGCTACCTTTTGTGCTGTTCTGTTTTACGATCCTATGATTCAAGTCTGCTCAGTTCCAGGCAATCGTGTCAACTGAAAGATGGATTCTGCCTAAGCCAGGTTCACGTCCAGCTGAAAATAACCTGCAGTTAGAGAAAAATAAATCACACCAACTCCCATCGTCCTGCTAATTGTCTGTCATCCATATTACTTGATCTCAAAAGAGAAGGCTAAGAAACAGGCATAGCCAATTTGCTTCATTGCAGATGCGTCCTCTGCTGATCAAGGAATGACATTGATCAAGGTCATGGAAGTAGCAATGACTTGCATAAATAGACTACCTTTACATCCAAGTCAATACTGCGTTATCAAGTTTCCAGTTATCATGCCTGTGTCACCTTGTGCATGTGGAAAAATAAATGGGAGAAAATACTGCATGAAAATGAAATAAAAATCAATGGTTGCACTGGAAGAAAACTGGGCTATCAGACACAAATCACGGTGAGGGAATTCCTGGCTACCTTCATGCTTCCTCAAAAACAGATGTTAAAGGATTTGACTATATATTAAGGGAGTTAAAATGACAGGGGAGGTGTGGCACAGTGGGATTTTCACTGGATTAGTAATCCAGAGACCCAGGGTAATCCTCTGGAGACCTGGTTTCGAATCGCAGATGGTGGAATTTAAAACTCAGTTAAAAGAAATCTTCAGGGCAGCACAGTGGTTAGCACTGCTGCCTTACGGTGCCGAGGTCCCAGGTTCGATCCTGGCCCTGGGTAACTGTCTGTGTGGAGTTTGCACATTCTCCCTGTGTCTGCGTGGGTTTCGCCCCCACAACCCAAAGATGTGCAGGTTCGTTGGATTGGCCACGCTAAATTGCCCCTTATTTTTAAAAAAGAAGAATGCAGAAGGGCATGCCAGGAGCAACACCAGGCAGACCGAAAAATGAGGGGCGCGATTCTCCGCTGCCCATGTCGGGTCGGAGAATAGCGGGAGGGCCTTCCCGAGATTTTCCCCGTCCTCCCGCTATTCTCCCCCCCCCCCCCACGGCCGCCCCCCGACACGAATCGCTGCTCGCCGTTTTTTATGGCGAACAGCGATTCTCCCCAGGCCGATGGGCCGAATACCGCGGAGTTTACGGCCGTTTTCACGGCCGCGATCACACCTGCTTTCAGCGTTCGTGAAAACGGCTGAAAAGTGCCCGTCCCGGACAACCATGGCACTGATTGGCACAGCCGCACCACGGCCGTGCCAAGGGTGGCATGGGCCTGCGATCGGTGGGCACCGAGCGGGCAGCGGGTCCGATACCCGCGCACTATTTGTTCTTCCGCCGCCCCGCAGGATTAGTCCACGGGGCGGCTGAGGGGCATGACGGCCCGCGCATGCGCGGGTTTGTCGCGTCTGCGTGATGATGTCATCCGCGCATGCGCGGGTTGGAGCCGTCCAACCCGCGCATGCTCGGCTGACGTCATCGTGCGCGTCAGCCGCCGTGACTCTTGGCGGGCGGAGTTAGCGACGTTCGCTAACTCCACGTCGCCGTGATTCCCCCGGCCCCGATACTAGCCCCGCCCGGGGGGGAGAATCGGGTCCCAGGACAGAGCTCCGAGGCTGGCGTGAAACACGGCCAGTTTCACGGCACGCCGGATTTGCGGAGAATCGCGCCCGAGGTTTCAACCTGGTGAAGCTACAACACAGGACTACCTGTGAGCCAAACAAGCAGCAAGTAATAGACAGAGCTCAGCGATTCCACAACCAATGATCTAAGCTCTGCAGCCCTGCCACATCCAGCTGTGAATGGTGGTGGACAATTAAACAACTCACTGGAGGAGGCTCCACAAATATCCCCATCCTCAATGACGGAGGAGCCCAGCACATTTGTGCAAAAGACAAGGCTGGGGCATTTGCAACAATCTTTTTTTAATATAAATTTAGAGTACCCAATTTATTTTTTCCAATTAAGGGGCAATTTAGCGTGGCCAATCCACCTACCCTGCACATCTTTGGGTTGTGGGGGTGAAACCCACGCAGACACGGGGAGAATGTGCAAACTCCACACAGACAGTGACCCAGAGCCGGGATTGAACCTGGGTCCTCGGCGCCGTGAGGCAGCAATGCTAACCACTGTGCCACCGTGCTGCTCTATCAAGGCAGCATTTGATTGAGTCTGGCATCAAGGAGCCCCAGCTAAACTGGAGTCGATGGGAATCGGGGGAAAACTCTCCGCTGGTTGCAGTCATACCCGGCACAAAGGGAGATGGTTGTGGTGGTTGGAGGTCAGTCATCTCAGCTCCAGGACATCACTGCAGGAGTTCCTCAGGGTAGTGTCCTCGGCCCAACCATCTCCAGCTGCTTCATCAATGACCTCCTTCCATCATAAGGTCAGAAGTGGGGATGTTTGCGGATGACTGCACAATGTTCAGCATTATTTGTGACTCCTCAGATACTGAAGCAGTCCATGTCCAAATGCAGCAATACCTGGACAATATCCAGGCTTTGGTTGACAAGTGGCAAGTTATATTCATGCCACACAAGTGCCAGGCAATGACCAGGTCCAACAAGAGAGGATCTAACCATCGCCCCTTGACATTTAATGGCATTACCATCGCTGAATCCCCGCTATTGACCTCCTGGGGGTTACTATTGACCAGAAACTGAACTGTTCTAGCCATATAAATACTGTGGTTACAAAGGCTGGGAATCCTACGGCGAGTAACTCACCTCCTGACCCCCCAAAGCCTGTCCACCATCTACAAGGCACAAGTCAGGAGTGTGATGAAATACTCTCCACTTGCCTGGATGAGTGCAGCTCCAACAACCCTCGAGTAGGTCAACACCATCCAGGACAAAGCAGCTCCACATGATTGCTCCCCCTTCCACAAACATTCACACCCTCCACAGCCAATGAACGTGGCAGTCGTGTGTACCATCTACAAGATGCACTGCAGGAACTCACCAAGGCTCCACCACATGCAAGTTCCCCTCCAAGTCACTCACCATCTTAACTTGGGAAATATATCACCGTTCCTTCACTGTCGCTGGGTCAGAATCCTGTCATTGCCTCCCTAACAGCACAGTGGGTGTACCTACACCTCAGGGACTGCAGCGGTTCAAGATGGAAGCTCACCACCACCTTCTGAAGGGCAACTAGGGATGGGCAATAAATGCTGGACCTAACCAGCGACGCCCACATCCCGTAAATGGATTTTTATAATTGGATCTCAACAGTAAGTACAGGTTACTTGAAAACGTTTATTATACGGCTTGTGCTGGGAAATAGGAATAAGGAAAATTGAGAAGAGGTTTATGTTCAAGGAAGGGAAGTTATATTAACCACTTCCCTGGTCAGGCTGATCTCCCATTTTGCAAATGTTTTTTTTTGCAAAACACCGCATGGCATTTGGTCTGATAGAGGTTATGTTACTAGACTGATAACACAGAGACCTGGATTAATGATTTGGAGCCATGAGTTCATCTCCCACCACAGTAACTAGACTGGCCACTCGAGCCAGAGGCCATGAATACTGGACAGCGGGGCTGGGGGGAAGGTGTCACTGTGCATGGAGATGATGCTATCATGAGCCTCCCATCCACAAACCTGCACTAAAAATGCCCCAGAACCCACCTGTGTTTTTGAGTATATTGGCTGAATTTCGAGTGAAAAACATCGATGGGAACAGTAAACTGAATTGTCGGGGATTCTGGTATTTTATGAAATTACTTTTGGTGCAATCCTCTTTAAATGATTCTTCTGTCCTAACCTTGGTATACCAGACATAAATAAAGGGCCTACGGTGCCGAGGTCCCAGGTTCGATCCCGGCCCTGGGTCACTGTCCGTGTAGAGTTTGCACATTCTCCCCTTGTCTGCGTGGGTCTCACCCCCACAACCCAAAGATGTGCAGGGTAGGTGGATTGGCCACGCTAAATTGCCCCTTAATTGGGAAAAAATAAATTGCATACTCTAAATTTAAAAATAAAATAAATAAATCAATAAAGGTCCTTGACTGTGCAGTGACCAGCTAAAAACCATGTGGTCAGGTACGGAACCAGACGAATGGCCAGCTAGCAGGGGAACTTAAGTGCATTTAATTAGATAATTTTTTTAAAAGTCTATAATCATAGAATTTACAGTGCAGAAGGAGGCCATTCGGCCCATTGAGTCTGCACGGCCCTTGGAAAGAGCACCCTACTCAAGCCCACACCTCCATCCTATCCTCGTAACCCACCTAACTTTTTTTTGGTCGCTAAGGGCAATTTAGCATGGCCAATTCACCTAACCTGCACATCTTTGGACTGTGGGAGGAAACCGGAGCACCCGGAGGAAACCCACGCAGCCACAGGGAGAAAGTGCAGACTCCGCACAGACAGTGGCCCAAGCCGGAATGGAACCTGGGACCCTGGTGCTGTGAAGCAATTGTGCTAACCACAATGCTACCGTGCCAGCCTAGCATCAGTAATGGTGACCGTGACAATACTGGATTGTTACAATGATAAGCAGAGGGATGGAAAGATGGGCCTGGATTTTATGTTCAGGGTGTGACTGAAGTCGGTGGGGTTGGACAGAGAATGTGAAACCGCTCCCACCCGGGTATGCATTGTTAACACAGTATTATGCTGGCTGGCCAATTGACAGCCATCCAGCATGAAACATGCTCTGTGAATGGCTGAGTGCTGCTGGGGAGGACAGATGGAGAGCGGGCGGGTGGAAAAGGGAGGGTGTGGGTTGGGACGTTTCCATTCAGGAGGATAATTGCTGCCGAGCTGTCTCAGGGAGCTGCGAAATATCAGTGGAAAAACTATGGCACAAGTATTTGGGCAGCACAATCACACACAGACCTCAGTCCCCAGATACATTTATTAATTTTATTTGAGCCCTTAATTTCATCCCACTCTGGATCGAGGTTGCAGCTTAAACCTAATGGCTGCCTTGTCAATCGGCTCGGCCAGCCCAACATATAAGGGCAGACGGGCCACGTAAAATCCCAGTCAGTTGCTGTTTCATTCATTTAAATTGGCTTCTTGATTATCTGCGGGCACGCGGGCATGTCTGGGACTAAATTATCGTGCAAGGACGCAATGATGTCGGCACATGCGCCCGACGTCTTCACTCTTGATTTTATATGCTTTGAGGTCGGGCATGCGCCCACCAAAGCAACGTAAAATTCGGGCCATGGATATTAACAGAAACATTTGCAGCATTACGGGGAAAAGGTAGGGAGTGGGACTTGCGGAGTAGCTCTTCTAGGGAGCCACCAGAGACATGACAGGTCAAATGGCTTCCTTCTGTGTTGTAACCATTCTACGAAACATTTATATCACTTTAAGACAACTACACAGTACCCTGTAGGCAATTCCAAATAACATTCAAAGCAGGTTTTAATGGCAATACAATTCATGGAAGTTCTGAAAAGGAGATATCAAATTCAAAAGCTTTAATGCAGTTTGTAGTGATATGGTTACGCTGTGTGAGAACATTGTGTCTGCAGTTTCACAAAGTTAAGCCTGCAGATATCTGTGTGTGGGCAGACCATCACTGAGTCAGCAATGTGTGGAATGTTAGATATCACCACTTATTCATTCCTGCAGTGTTCAGCAATGCAATACAATGTAACAAAGGGATTGAAGCATTTCATGGACACATTAACCCTTTTGAGAACTGCTTACCTTAGGTGACATGAAATAATAGAACATAGAACATAGAGAAATACAGCACAGAACAGGCCCTTCGGCCCACGATGTTGTGCCGAACTTTTGTCCTAGGTTAATCACAGATTATCATAGAATTCTGGACATTAAGGGCAATTAATCATGGCCAATCCACCCAACCTGCACATCTTTGGACTGTGGGAAGAAACCGGAGCACCCGGAGGAAACCCACGCACACACGGGGAGGATGTGCAGACTCCGCACAGACAGTGACCCAAGCCGGAATCGAACCTGGGACCCTGGAGCTGTGAAGCAATTGTGCTATCCACAATGCTACCGTGCTGCCCTTAAGAACAAATTAATCTACACTCCATTATTCTACCATAATCCATGTACCTATCCAATAGCCGCTTGAAGGTCCCTAATGTTTCCGACTCAACTACTTCCACAGGCAGTGCATTCCATGCCCCCACTACTCTCTGGGTAAAGAACCTACCTCTGACATCCCCCCTATATCTTCCACCATTTATCTTAAATTTATGTCCCCTTGTAATGGTGTGTTCCACCCGGGGAAAAAGTCTCTGACTGTCTACTCTATCTATTCCCCATATCATCTTATAAACCTCTATCAAGTCTCCCCTCATCCTTCTCCGTTCTAATGAGAAAAGGCCTAGCACCCTCAACCTTTCCTCATAAGACCTACTCTCCATTCCAGGCAACATCCTGGTAAATCTCCTTTGTACCTTTTCCAAAACTTCCACATCCTTCCTAAAATGAGGTGACCAGAACTGCACACAGCACTCCAAATGTGGCCTTACCAAGGTTTTGTACAGCTGCATCATCAGCTCACGGCTCTTAAATTCAATCCCTCTGCTCATGAACGCTAGCACACCATAGGCCTTCTTCACAGCTCTATCCACTTGAGTGGCAACTTTCAAAGATCTATGAACATAGACCCCAAGATCTCTCTGCTCCTCTACATTGCCAAGAACCCTACCGTTAACCCTGTATTCCACATTCATATTTGTCCTTCCAAAATGGACAACCTCACACTTGTCAGGGTTAAACTCCATCTGCCACTTCTCAGCCCAGCTCTGCATCCTATCTATGTCTCTTTGCAGCCGACAACAGCCCTCCTCATTATCCACAACTCCACCAATCTTCGTATCATCTGCAAATTTACTGACCCACCCATCAACTCCCTCGTCCAAGTCATTAATGAAAATCACAAACAGCAGAGGACCCAGAACTGATCCCTGCGGTACGCCACTGGTAACTGGGCTCCAGGCTGAATATTTGCCATCCACCACCACTCTCTGACTTCTATCGGTTAGCCAGGTCGTTATCCAACTGGCCAAATTTCCCACTAGCCCATGCCTCCTTACTTTCTGCATAAGCCTACCATGGAGAACCTTATCAAATGCCTTACTAAAATCCGTACACTACATCCACTTCTTTACCTTCATCCACATGCTTGGTCACCTCCTCAAAGAATTCAATAAGACTTGTAAGGCAAGACCTACCCCTCACAAATCCGTGCTGACTCTCCCTAATCAAGCAGTGTCTTTCCAGATGCTCAGAAATCCTATCCCTCAGTACCCTTTCCATTACTTTGCCTACCACCGAAGTAAGACTAACTGGCCTGTAATTCCCAGGGTTATCCCTATTCCCTCTTTTGAACAGGGGCACGACATTCGCCACTCTCCAATCCCCTGGTAATGATTTTGGTTTTTCAATTAAATAAATACAAAAGTGTCACATGGCTCAGTGTGTAAATGTGTCACTCAAAGGGGAACTGAGCACTGAGAATAGGAAAATCCCAGGTGTTATCCCTGGTCTGTGCTGAGTTACCTGGTATCAGCCATGTATTAACTGGAGAGGTACATCATCCCACTGTTCCTAGGCTGGGGGTAAATCAGCCAGGGTTCCTGCTCTCTGGGATTATCCAGTCATTTTTGTTGGAAAGTAAACAATTGTGGGTGGCAAATATAGCCAGCATCAGAGTTAGCTATAATAAAAACAGAAAGGGGGCGGCAGGGTGGCGCAGTGGTTAGCACTGCTGCCTCACGGCGCTGAGAACCCGGGTTCAATCCTGGCTCTGGGTCACTGTCCGTGTGGAGTTTGCACATTCTCCCCGTGTCTGCGTGGGTTTCACCCCCACAACCCAAAAGATGTGCAGGGTAGGTGGATTAGCCACTCTAAATTGCCCCTTAAATGTAAAAAAAAAGCCATGATGTGGAGATGCCGGCGTTGGACTGGGGTGAGCACAGTAAGAAGTCTTACAGCACCAGGTTAAAGTCCAACAGGTTTGATTCAAACACGAGCTTTCGGAGCACTGCTCCTTCCTCAAGTAAATGGACCCTAACCCGTTCACTTGAGGAAGGAGCAGTGCTCCGAAAGCTAGTGTTGGAAACAAACCTGTTGGACTTTAACCTGGTGTTGTAAGACTTCTTACGGAAAAAAAAGAATTAGGCTACTTCAAATTTTCAAAAATAATAAAAACAGAAATGCTGGAAAACGCAGCAGGCCTGCCTGGCAGCATCTGTGAGGAGAGAAACGGAGGGCGCAATTTAACTCAATGGAACAAAGTGAACCATAGCGAACACGTTTAGCCGCGTGTTTCCCAGCGCCCGTAGCGCCGAGAAACACAACGCTATCGAATGGCACTCGGGTTAGATTGGGGGCTTCAGCAGGGAATGCGTGACCCAGGCCGCACATCGCCCCGTTTTCTGCACTGAGGGCCCCCCCATGCCGGAATTCCTCAGTGTCACAAGTGATCAGGACGCCACTTTTAAATGGCTTCCCAATCTCTGGAGCTCCCAATCCCCCTCCCCCCAGCCCCAATGCACTATGAGGGGGTCTCCAGATCCCCGCCCCCCCCAACATCCGTGCAGGGCACCCCTGGCCCAATTGCCATCATGCAAAAAAAATTCCAGCTTGGCACCACCAACCTGGTACCCTGACAGTGCCCTGCCAGTGCCACATGGGCACCATGGCAGTGCTAAGGCACCTCATTGCCCAAAGGAGACCTCTGATGCCCTGGGAGACCTCCACATGTGGTATTCTGTCTCGTCTCCGTTTGTGGAGACCAGTACTGAATGGTAGTAACTCGAGGTCTACAAGGCATAGGGGATAGATCCCAACAGCTCACGTACCTTGGGAAACTGCATATTACAGTGAGACTAGCTGTCTCGCTCTAATATGCGGATTTACCAAAAGGAGATCCTGCCCACAGTGGGTGGGATTTACATTGCAATGTCTCTGGAGATCGCGTTAGATCTGGCGAGACGTTGCGAGCCGGGTAGATCCCGGGAGCAGGGTCTCCTGGTTTCTATTGGCTTTTCAGGCGCAGCTAGGGCGTTCGATCGCGCCCAGAGTTAAAGTTTCAAGTCCAGTATAACTCTTCTTTGGAACCGACGGCTCCACAGTCAGTTAGGCAGCTGCCACAATGCAGAATCATATCGACATCACTGCAGGAGTTCCTCAGGGGAGTGCCCTGGGCCCAACCATCTTCAGCTGCTTCATCAATGATCTTCCCTCCATCATCAGTCAGAAGAGAGATGTTCGCTGATGACTACACAATGTTCAGCACCATTCACAACTCGTCACATACTGAAACAGTCCATGTCCAAATGCAGCAAGACCTGGACAATATCCAGGTTTGGGCTGACAAGTGGCAAGTTACATTCATGCCACACACATGTCAGGCAATGACCATCTCCTACAAGAGAGAATCTAACCACCGCCCCATGACATTCAATAGCATTACCATCGCTGAATCCCCCACTATCAACATCCTGGGGGATATCATTGATCAGAAACTGAACTGGACCAGCCATATAAATACTGTGGCTACCAGAGCAGGTCAGAGGCTGGGAATCCTGCGGAGAGTAACTCACCTCCTGACTCCCCAAAGCCTGCCCACCATCTACAAGGCACAAGTCAGGAGTGTGATGGAATCCTCCCCACTGCCCTGGATGAGCGCTGCTCCAACAACACTCAAGAAGCTCAACACCATCCAGGACAAAGCAGCCCCCTTGATTAGCACCCAATCCACAAACATTCACTCCCTCCACCACCGACGCACAGTGGCAGCCGTGTGTACCATCTACAAGATGCACTGCAGAAACTTGCCAACTAACCTTTGGCAGCATCTGCCAAACCACTACCATCTAGTGGAGATTATAGATGGAACCTTCATTTGGCAGACATCATTTACCACAGCAACTCCAGAAAGGTGGCACAGTGAGCATGGCAACCTACAGCAACGCCAGAAAGGTGGCACAGTGAGCATGGCAACCTACAGCAACTCCAGAAAGGTGGCACAGTGAGCATGGCAACCTACAGCAACTCCAGAAAGGTGGCACAGTGAGCATGGCAACCTACAGCAACTCCAGAAAGGTGGCACAGTGAGCATGGCAACCTACAGCAACTCCAGAAAGGTGGCACAGTGAGCATGGCAACCTACAGCAACTCCAGGAAGGTGGCACAGTGAGCATGGCAACCTACAGCAACTCCAGAAAGGTGGCACAGTGAGCATGGCAACCTACAGCAACTCCAGAAAGGTGGCACAGTGAGCATGGCAACCTACAGCAACTCCAGAAAGGTGGCACAGTGAGCATGGCAACCTACAGCAACTCCAGGAAGGTGGCACAGTGAGCATGGCAACCTACAGCAACTCCAGAAAGGTGGCACAGTGAGCATGGCAACCTACAGCAACTCCAGGAAGGTGGCACAGTGAGCATGGCAACCTACAGCAACTCCAGAAAGGTGGCACAGTGAGCATGGCAACCTACAGCAACTCCAGGAAGGTGGCACAGTGAGCATGGCAACCTACAGCAACTCCAGGAAGGTGGCACAGTGAGCATGGCAACCTACAAAACAAAAATGGGAGCCAAATTGGACAGTCTCCAAAAACGGGTGCAGGGCTCACAATGCCCGATTACTTTGCCCACATTCAATACGATACAGCAGCATTACCATTCTAACAGCATACAGTCAAAGCTAACTATGTTGTTGAGTGGCTGTATGCCACTCAACATTAGCCTGCCACATAATGCCATACAGCCTGCACTTCTAACAAGGGAGATATATTGTAACTCACCTCCTGACCTCAAAAGCCTGTCCACCATCTAGTCAGGAGTGTGATGGAATACTGTCCACTTGCCTGGATGAGCGCAGCTCCAACAACACTCAAAAAGCTCAACACCATCCAGGACAAAGCAGCCCCGCTTGATTGGCACCCCATCCACAAACACTCACTCCCTCCACCACCGACGCACAGTGCCAGCCGTGTGTACCATCTACAAGATGCACTGCAGTAACTCACCAAGGCTCCTTAGGCAGCACCTTCCAAACCCACGACCGCTACCATCTAGAAGGACAAGAGCAGCAGATACCTGGGAACCCCACCACCTGGAGGTTCCCCTCCAAGTCACTCACCATCCTGACTGGGAAATATATCGGCTGTTCCTTCACTGTCGCTGGGTCAAAATCCTGGAACTCCCTCCCTTACAGCACAGTGGGTGTACCTACACCACATGGACTGCAGCGGTTCAGAAAGGCAGCTCACCTCCACCTTCTGAAGGGCAACTAGGGATGGGCAATAAATACTGGCTGAACCAACGACATCCACATCCTGTAAAAAATGAATTTAAAAAGCAGGTGGCAGAAGTCTCTGTACAAGTCACTGAACAATGGCACAGCATGGGAAATAACATATTCAAAGGTTCACGGACACTGCACTGGAGGCTTTGCCAGAGGAGGTGCAAAGGAGGAGATAGTACATGCAAGAATCCATGCTGCCCTGCAGACAAATGGCCAGAAGGCAGTTGCCAGGAGTCTAACCCAAGGACCTGGATGCAATGCTGCCTGATGTTCAATGACCTTGCACAAGTGGTCAAGGTCAGCAAATGTATTTTTAAATACCACATCCTTAAGACGGCATCAGAAGCCTCAGGGACTGCTCAATTCGCCCTCTTACACTGAGCACCGTTGCAAGCCACAAGCCCACATCTCAAAGCTTGAACACACTGTCAGCTATACAGCAATGACAACCACACCACCCAAACAGATTGCACTACAGTTCCCTCTCTACTGCAGGAGAAGGTGGTACATAACCGGAAGCAGCAGGAACTAACTGAAGTTGGGTGGGGTAGGGGGAGGTGTGCCTGTACGTCCCCATCAGCATGGAGGGACGGGACTGGACATTATTTGTGTCGTTGATGAGGCCGTAGCCAGCGGTGGAGCTGAAAACAAGTGAAAATGATGGGACCTTCCTACTTTATCCTCCTCTTCACATCCCACTTCCCCCTCATCCCACAATCTCTTCTGATTTACAAGCTGCAGATGCTGTAAATATAGATTCTTGCTTTCCACCCTGTTCCTCCCCCCCCCCCCCCCCCCCCCACCCCCCCCCCCCCCACTTTACCCCTGAGCCTTTCTATCCAAGAACTGCCTTGAGTGGCCTGTATCTAGGGCAAGTGTAGCTCAGGTGCCAGATGATGGAAAGTTAAGATTGCAGAGGTGTTCTGCTGCAGAGGACTTAGATGAGGATATTGATGGGGCAGGTTGCAGAAGAAGACTGATGGGTTTGCTGAAATGCTTGGTGCATTGGAAAGCCTGCCAGAAAGGTTGCAATGGGGCAGCACGGTGGCGCAGTGGTTAGCATTGCAGCCTCACGGCGCTGAGGTCCCAGGTTCGATCCCGGCTCTGGGTCACTGTCCGTGTGGAGTTTGCACATCCTCCCCGTGTCTGCGTGGGTCTCACCCTCACAACCCAAAGTAATCCTGCTCAGTACGAGAGGAACCGCAGGTTCAGACATTTGGTGTATGTGCTTGGCTGAGGAGCCAATGGTGCGAAGCTACCATCTGTGGGATTATGACTGAACGCCTCTAAGTCAGAATCCCGCCTAAAAGTAACGATACCCTAGCGCCGCGGATCACTTGTTGGCCTGGGATAGCCGACTCCGGTCGGTGAGGAGTGCCACCCGATACTGGACTGGAGCGCGGCCGGATGGGCGCCGCCTCTCTCTATAAACGCACACAATGTTCATGGGGAACCTGGTGCTAAAATATTCGTAGACGACCTGATTCTGGCTCAGGGTTTCGTACGTAGCAGAGCAGCTATCTCGCTGCGATCTATTGAAAGTCATCCCTCGAGCCAAACCTTTGTAAAAAAAAAAGGGCAGCACGGTAGCATTGTGGATAGCACAATTGCTTCACAGCTCCAGGGTCCCAGGTTCGATTCCGGCTTGGGTCACTGTCTGTGCGGTGTCTGCACATCCTCCCCGTGTCTGTGTGGGTTTCCTCCGGGTGCTCCGGTTTCCTCCCACAGTCCAAAGACGCGCAGGTTAAGTAGATTGGCCATGATAAATTACCCTTAGTGTCCAAAATTGCCCTTAGTGTTGGGTGGGGTTACTGAGTTATGGGGATAGGGTGGAGGTGTTGACCTTGGGTAGGGGGTAGGGTGCTCTTTCCAGGAGCCGGTGCAGACTCGATGGGCCGAATGGCCTCCTTCTGCACTGTAAATTCTATGTAAATCTATGTGCAGGTTAGGTGGATTGGCCACACTAAATTGCCCCTTAATTGGAAAAAATGAATTGGGTATTCTAAAGTTATATGAAAAAAAAGAAAGCTTGCAATGAATGTCAAGGAGCATGGAGGAGTTTGGAACCCATCCATTCTAGCATGGGAGTGGTGGCCATACGTCTGGTGCAATCTGTGAGACAGTGTCCGATGGGCAATACTGCAGCTCCCACAGCAGTACATGAAGGAACCACAGGTGGCATTTTCTGATGCTGTGAATTCCCACCTCAAGTCAACAAGCCTTTTGCTAATACGGCAAGTTTTCCATCCCACCCACGACAATCCCTATGGTGGGCAGGACCGCAAAATCCCAGTCCATCTGTCTTGGAACTGAAGTGGAAGATCAGACTGGAATCATGCAAAATCAGCTTGCTGCCATGCAAGTTCAGACTGTTGCCAGCCATTATGGCTGCAAATCCCAATGTTCAATGGCACTTGCAGAGAATCACAGCAATCCAGTGATTCACATGCAAAGCTCCTTCAAAATTAATTTTGATGGACTGGACACTGTGTCCAGAAAGTAGAAAAGCATCACCCCTGCCAGGTCCTGTTCCTTCAACTCACAAGTGGCCAGTGTTGCAGGGAAGATAAAAGAAACAAAGACACCCTGAGGTTCTGTTTGAAGTGCGGCAGCGTTTACATTCATTATTTTTAAAAAATGTTTTTACTCTCCTTTTTCACATTTTCCCCACCAATAAACAGTAAACAGTAACGAATACAATGTCAAATCTCTTCTGACAACAACGATCCCATCCTCCCACCAACCCCCAAACAACAGCCCGCATGACAATACAAACATCAAATTAGAAAAAGAACAGAAAAGGAATCAGGAATTGCCCATAATCATCATTAGCATATCTATCACCCCCCCCCCACGCTAGTATTCAAGGCCATCCAATCCCCGAAGGTGTACAATGAATGACACCAATGAATTGTAAACCCCCCCCCCCCCCCCCCCCCCCACCACCCTTCCCAGACTCCTCCCCTCCACTTCCTCTCGAAAACACTTCACCCAGTATCGGTCCCTTCCCCCAACTTTTCACCCCGGCTAGGCTCATCGGAATCTGTTCTGCCAGGCTCCGATAGCCGCAGCCCCTCCCCCTACCTCACTCCCGTTCACTGGCCGGCTTAAACCAGCCAGTGTGGAGGCATCCGCCCGGGTCTCCATCCCCCTTGCCCAGTCCCAGGAAAACCAAGAAATCCTCTTTAACACACAACCCCAGTATAAAACACACAAACCCCAAGGAACCATCATTGCAAAGGAAAGTCCTAACTCTTACCTTGTCCAAATAGACAGCGTTGACCATTTAGTACATACAACAACATGCAGTGAACAGATAAAGCTACATAAAGCTCATACTCTCCTACCTGCTCTCAGTCCCATTTCTCAATTCTGCCACAGCCCTTCTGCCTTCGCAAACACCTCCGCCGCTTCCACTATCTGAAAATACAAGTCTTTGGATCTGTAGGTCACCCTCAATTTAGCTGGATATGGACAGCACAGTGGTGCAGTGGTTAGCACTGTTGCCTCACAGCGCCGGGTTCCCAGGTTCGATCCCGGCTCTGGGTCATTGTCCATGTGGAGTTTGCACATTCTCCCCGTGTTTGCGTGGGTTTCACCTCCACAACCCAAAGATGTTTAGGGTAGGTGGATTGGCCACGCTAAATTGCCCCTTAATTGGAAAAAATGAATTGGGTGTGGTAGTCACCACTGATGTATATATTGTATATAGAGGATGTTGTTATAGGTGCTTTACGGTAAGGCTCCTGTACTACAGGTACGGGGTAGATCCCTGCCTGCTGGCTCTGCCCAGTAGGCGGAGTATAAATATGTGTGTTCCCTGTACAGCAGCCATTTTGTCAGCTGCTGTAGGAGGCTGCACATCTCTGTGTAATAAAGCCTCGATTACATCCAACTCTCGTCTTTGCGTAATTGATAGTGCATCAATTTATTACACTGAGTTTTCAGAGATGGACCTCCGCATCAAGCCGGATCGCCTGTAGCTGCATCCTCAAACAAACAACGCCAACAAGGCCTTTGAACATTGGCTAGTCTGTTTTGAAGCGTACATCGGGTCTGCGCCAGACCCAATCCCAGAAGCTCCAGATCCTTTACACGCGGCTGAGCTCCAACGTCTTTCCCTCGTCCAGGACGTGCCGACCTACGCAGAGGTCATGGCGCTACTGAAGGAAAATTACGCTCAGCGGACGAACAAAATCTACGGCAGGCACCTCCTGTCCACGCGGTGAGTCTGTGTAAGGTTTCTGACGTGCCCTTGTCGCCTTAGTTAGAGACTGTGACTGCCAGGCCGTTTCAGCCACTGAATACTCGAACCTGCTGATGAGAGACGGGTTTGTTACGGGCATAGGGTCTGACTACATCCGCCAGCGCCTCTTAGAGGGGGCCACGCTCGACCTCGCAGCGACCAAGAAACTAGCGCTCTCACTAACGGTCGCATCTCACAACATCCAGGCCTATGCCCCCGACCGCGCAGCCCACCCACCCCTGTGCATCGTGGACCCCGCAGACGGCCGCCCCATCGTGGACCCCATCAGCGACCGCCCTCGGCCAGCCCCACGCCTGCGCCGTGCGGCAGCCAACCAACCCCGGGGGACCCAAATGCTACTTCTGTGGACAGGCAAAACACCCCCGACAGCGCTGCCCGGCGCGGAGCGCCCTCTGCAAGGCCTGTGGCAAGAAGGGACATTTTGCTGCAGTGTGGCAGGCCCGCTCAATCACCGCTATTGTCCCTGCACCCCCCACGTCCAGCCAGTGGGCGCCGCCATCTTCCCCTCCTCGGACCACGTGCTGCCAGTGGGCGCCGCCATCTTCCCCTCCTCGGACCACGTGCGGCCCTTGGGCGCCGCCATCTTGTTCTACTCACAACACGTGCGGCCAGTGGATGCCGCCATCTTGCTCAACGAACCCCCGATGCCCTATCCCGAGGTACATGTGCCAGCGCACAAGTAGACCGACTCCGGACCCTGCACGACAATCTCTGTCACCCAGGGGTCACCCGTTTTTACCATTTCATCAAGGCCCGTAATCTGCCCTACTCCATCGAGGAAGTCAGGGCTGTTACCAGAGACTGCCAAGTCTGCGTGGAGTGTAAACCACACTTCTACCGGCCAGACCGGGCATGCCTGGTGAAGGCCTCCCGCCCCTTTGAACGCCTCAGCGTGGATTTCAAAGGGCCCCTCCCCTCCACCAACCGCAACACGTACTTCCTCAGAGTGGTCGATGAATATTCCCCTTTGCCGTCCCATGCCCCGACATGATGTCTGCCACCGTCATCAAAGCCCTCAACACCATCTTCGCTCTGTTCGTTTCCCCGCCAATGTCCACAGCGACCGGGGATCCTCATTCATGAGCGATGAGCTGCGCCAGTTCCTGCTCAGCAGGGGCATTGCCTCGAGCAGGACGACCAGCTACAACCCCCGGGGAAACGGGCAGGTGGAGCGGGAGAATGGGACAGTCTGGAAGGCCGTCCAGCTGGCCCTACGGTCCAGAAATCCCCCGGCCTCCCGCTGGCAGGAGGTCCTCCCCGACGCACTTCACTCCATTCGGTCACTCCGTGACTAATGAAACGCCCCCCATGAACGTCTCTTTGCCTTCCCCAGGAAGTCCACCTCCGGGGTATCGCTCCCAACGTGGCTGGCAGCTCCAGGACCCGTTCTCCTCCGTAGACACGTTCGACTCCACAGGACCCGTTGGTTGAGAGGGTACAGCTACTCCACGCTAACCCGCAGTACGCTTACGTAGCGTACCCCGACGGCCGCCAAGACACAGTCTCCCTCAGGGACCTGGCACCAGTTGGTTCCACACACACCCACTCCCTCCGACCCGGCGCCACCCTCCCTTCCCCCGGCGCACCCCACCGCAGCCCCCGCTCTGAGACACTCCGCCCTCCCCTTGCTCCCACCCGGGGATGAAGAGGATTTCGATACACTCCCAGAGTCAACGAAGATCAAGCCGCCGCCGGAGTCGCCACCAGCACTGCGGCGCTCTCAACGACAGATTAAGGCACCGGACTGCCTGAATTTGTAATATTATCTGTACTTTTAAAACATAATTTCCTGTATATAGTTCTCCACCACCCCCACCGGACTCATTTTTAACAGGGGGTGAATGTGGTAGTCACCACTGATGTATATATTGTATATAGAGGATGTTGTTATAGGTGCTTTACGGTAAGGCCCCTGTACTACAGGTACGGGGGTAGATCCCTGCCTGCTGGCTCCACCCAGTAGGTGGAGTATAAATATGTGTGTTCCCCGTACAGCAGCCATTTCGTCAGTTGCTGTAGGAGGCCACACATCTCAGTGTAATAAAGCCTCGATTACATCCAACTCTCGTCTCGTCGTAATTGACAGTGCATTATTGGGCACCCTAAATTTATTTTTAAAAACACTTAGGTGGATACACTATGCCGCACTGCACCTTGCTGTTATACAGTCAGCATTTACATTAATAACGGGGGGAGCTTGTTCAGTCACATGAAAACCCACGGCAGAAAGTCACGAGCCTGAGTGGACATCATCTGTGAAACAAGGGACAGCCAATAACTAGGATTACTGAGGTGCTGTCCCAAAGAGTGGCAGAGACTACTTGGAGCACAAACCTGCTGTCCTTTCTCAAGGTAACAACATTCACGTTGCCACCATTGCCACTTTGCCAGTGCCCCAGCTGTTGTTGAATAAATGTACTCCTTCATGGGATGAGGGCATCACTTGCGAGGTCAGCATTTGTTGCTGGCCCCAAACTGCCCTCGAAATGAGTGGTACTAGACCATTTCAGAAAGCGTTTAAGAGTCAACCACATTGCTGTGGGTCTGGAGTCACATATATGCCAGACTAGGTAAGGATTGCAGATTTCCTTGCCTAAAGGACCGCTGTCGCTCATGTCGGGGTGGTGCAATCCAAAACCAGGCCTTTTCGGCCCAGAGCTGTTTGAGGTCATCCTGCAATGCCTTCTGCAGTGTCCCCAGTGAAAGTCAGCAGCCTTCCACCCGCCACTGGGGTAGTCCTGTGTATGAGCACTAGGATATGAAAAGGCCGGAGCCTGGGAGAAGGAGGTTCACATGGTGCTAATCACTGGGACCCATGCCTTAGGGGGGGCCTGGGATCAGCCAACACCTCCCCCTCTCTCAAATGGCCACCTTCTCGTCTCACTGTCCTGGCAGACAATGGGCGTCCCACTCTGGGATACAGCCCTGTAGTACAAAGGGTTATTGGAGCGACAGCCTGAGTCTGTGTGACCATTTGTTTTGACAGCCACTGACAGCGATGTAGTCCATCCTCAGCTGCACTCTCAACCTCCTGCGCAAAAAACAGCCCCCTAAAGGACTACAGGAGCAGGCTGGGAGGACAGGAGCAGCAGTGGCTACAGCAACAGCGCGACATGGGCAGCTGGAGGGTTAGACAAGGCCAAGAAATAACACATCTTGCCACCTTCACAGCTTCCGGAACTCCTCCTCAGCAAGAACATTTACCAAACCACACCACACCTTGTCGACTTTAGCCACTTGTAAAGACTGTAGAAAGCACTGTAGCAACAGCAACTAACCTCAAAGTATTTGATGATCCCTTCAAACAGCGCTGATCCTTTCTTTTGCTCAATGTGTATTCAGCTATGAAGGAGGTTCGCTGGAGGTTTGATCTCGAAAATAGCTGCACTGGGGGCAACGTTACATAGAATTTACAGTGCAGAAGGAGGCCATTCGGCCCATCGAGTCTGCACATGTTGATTGATGTCACAATCCCCATACTTCAGTCGTTGTTCATTGTGCAGCGACCACCACCCTTACCAATCGGGTGTCTGGTGTGAATGCATGCCACAGTGCTATTTTGAACCTTTGAGGGCATTCATAACACTCAAAAAAAAGTGTCTTGTCATGCATGCGAGAGCATGAACACACACCCAAACCCGTGGTTCCACGGTTGGCAGTTACAAAGCATCGGCAGTTTCTCGCCTCTCAGCAAATGTCATGTCATGAACTCAGAGATATTGTGGGGGTTTCAGAAACCTGGCTAAAGAAGAGAAATCTGGAGGGCTCTTTATGCTTCAGGAAGGAAACATGGGGGGGGGGAGGGTAGCACCGCCGATCAGAGACGTCTTTATGTGTCGGAAGGAACTGAGAAATGGCACTGTGCCGTTAGGCCTGAAGTGTAAATGTAAACGAGGAAGAGCAATGCAGAGAGCTTGCTGCTCCAAAACAGCATGTAGCACAAACGGAAAGCCACTCTCCATCCTGTATGCATTAGCGGTTCTGTACAATGCTGATTGTTGCAAACATGCAATCAGCATTGAACACAAAAGATATTAACAAATACACAAAAAGGAGCACATTTGTATGAAGACTTTCAAAACGATATAGGAACAGGAGCAAACATCGCAGCCACCAAGCCATGTTGCTGGCTGCGGCAGTTCTAACATTTTAATCCTCGGGCTGGATTTGTTTCCTCCGGGGGTGTAGCAGGAGTGGGGAAAATTCATGAAAATTGCAGAGACCTACCTTATCCTGCAATGGAGCCAACTAGCTCGGCAGGGCAGTGTGCAGAATAATGAGGCCAGCTAGCCCACACCTTTGAAAGGCTCCACTGAAAATCAGGAACTCTGAGAATGGGATCGGAATTAGCCATTTTGACCCTTCCACAAACTCTCCCAAACTGCACGAAAATCCAGCTCCTAGTTCCCTATTCTTTCTCCACTCTCTTTACATTTTTTCAAGCACCTATCTGCCTCTTGAAATAACCCAATTGAACCTGCACCCATGGTTTAGTGTGCCACATTCTCACAACATTTTTAAAAACTGTATTTGCCTTTAATTGGCTTGCCCTAATCTTCCCTCCATTTCTGATGTGATTTTACCACTTAGCATAGTCTTCATGGCTAAAGAGTTTATTCTATCGATGACAATCAATAGGGCTGCAAGCCGACGTTGGCTTTTTGTTTTAATTTGACTTCACGAAAATGTGACATCAGAGCCTCAGAAATTTGAGAAAAATAATTAACGAGGGCCAGCTATAAATAGGTTATACTGTTCACTGCAGACTGCAGATGTACCAATATAACAGGCCTCAACAGAGTCTATTATTTTCATGCTGCAGTGTCACGGTGCTCTGAACTATGCACAAACAGCTTATTTCCAAGTTATAGTTAGATGTATCAAAGGGGAAGCTAAATAAACGCACAAAGAAGGCAGCACGGTGGCGCAGTGGTTAGCATTGCTGCCTCATGGCGCCAAGGTCCCAAGTTCGATACCGGCTCTGGGTCACTGTCCGTGTGGAGTTATTTTATTTAAAATAAACACAGAAAGGAATAGAAGGATATGTTTTTTAAAATAAATTTAGAGCACCCAATTATTGTTTTTCCAATTAAGGGGCAATTTAGTGTGGCCAATCCACCTACCCTGCACATCTTTGGGTTGTGGGGGTGAGACCCACGCAGACACGGAGAGAATGTGCAAACGCCACACAGACAGTGACCCAGAGCCGGGCTTGAATCCGGGACCTCAACGGCGTGAGGCAGTAGAGCTAACCACTGTGCCACCATGCCGCCCGAATAGAAGGATATGTTGGTAGGGTGAGAGGAAGGAGGCTTGAGTGGAACATAAAGCAGCTGGGCCGAATAGCCTCTCTGTGTTGTAAATATTGTGTAATTCTCTGCAATTAATAAGAATACAGGGTGAACACATTTATCCTTTGAACCACATTACACTCGCTCCCAGAGGAGAAGGAGTGTGACGTTGATGTAAAGTTGCACGGGTACCTTGTACAAACAGACACTCTTCATCTTGTGAGGACTGAAAAAGTCAACAATGGCAGGATATTCAACCATGAAAGGCATGACGGATGAGCTCTTATCTTCACCCAGTATTCAGACATGCACGCTATCCAGCAGCAGCCCCGCTTCTTCTGCTCCCAAAGCCCAGGGTACTGAGGCCAATTACTGGTCTGCATGGCTCATGAAACATTGGGAATACTTTGCCCCCTTTGATTTCAGCAAAGAATCTGTGAACTCAGATAGATCGCAAATATTTTCAAAACTTAGTCTTTTTAATCTATTTGCTTTCGCCGAAAGTCTTTCCAAGGTGAAACTCATGCTTTTGCCAACTTTTACTGTGCCAGAATTCATTGCAACTTTACTTCCCCATTTTAGACCAAGTTCAGTCTTGTTTGGATTGGAGTTCTTTTAAAATTCTGGCCACGCACATAGATTCCAGCCTCAAGATGCTGCAACTCTGATAATTACTGTTGCTTGGATACACAGAGCTAAATGTGCAAATGACAGTCTGCAGGGAGTCTGAAAGGCTCCAGGATGATATTTCTATCTGGATGATTTCAGGTTTACTCGATTGAAGCTCTGACAGAGGTTTTGCTTCCGCTTAAGACCTTAATCCACACTTTAAAGTTAATTTAACACCCACATCTGCAAATCCAGCTGCTTTGGAGGATATTCTCTGTGAATTATGTGACTACAATGTGGTTCTAATTATGTTCTCTTTTATCAAAAAAAAAATCCTTTCTCTTTACTCCCCCCAGCCACTCCTGCCCAGATCATATCATGCAGCCACAACAATGCAGTACTGCCAAATGGCTGTGGGCTTGACAGGTTGTTTTCAATCATTTGGGGCATCACAATTGAGCCAGATGTGATATCCACACTCATGCCCTTCTGTTTAACAGGGTCCATTAAACATCAATCATTTTTTTTCTTCTAAATTTAGAGTACCCAATTATTTTTCTTTTCTATTAAGGGGCAATTTAGCATGGCCAATCCACCTACCCAGCATATCTTTGGGTTGTGGGGGCGAAACCCACACAAACACAGGGAGAATGTGCAAACTCCACACGGACAGTGACCCAGAGCCGGGATCGAACCTGGGACCTTGACACTGTGAGGCAGCAGTGCTAACCACTGTGCCACCGTGCCTCCAGGTTTCAATTCATGACTGAACCTTGTACACATCCTGAGACCCACATAATGCTGTGGCCTTGTTCCCTGGTCTTCCAGGCGCTGGCTGAACCACCTGCAAGAGGGTTGGAACGACAAAGCCATGGGAGCAAGCCTGCTATTCAGTCCCGCAACCAAAGGGAGAGAGAAAATACAGGCTAACTGACAATCTTTCAGGCAACTATTTGGATAGCTTAGCTCCCATAGTGAAGTGCAGTCAGACAGACACTGCAATACAAGGAAAATTATAAGGTGCTGTTAAAAAAAAGGCAACAGGACGGCACAGTGGTTAGCACTGCTGCCTCACGGCGCCGAGGTGCCAGGATCGATTCTGGGTCACTGTCCGTGTGGAGTTTGCACATTCTCCCCATGTCTGCATGGGTCTCACCCCCACAACCCAAAGATGTGCAGGGTAGGTGGATTGGCCACACTAAATTGCCCCTTAATTGGGAAAAAATAATAATTGGGTACTCTAAATTTTTTTAAAAATAAAAAAAAGGGGAAAAAAAGGCAACAGAAATGTTATCCTACATTATATACATACACCAACCTCATCAATTATATGTACTGAGATTCTTTTAGAATTTAGACCATCTCTCACTGGATGCAATGTCAGCACTAATAACAAATGTCACAGAGGATCGATGGTGTGTCCTTCACTCAAGTGAAAGGTTTTCTGATTATCTTACCCGGCGAGAAAGACAAAGGTTGGGGGTTGGGGAGGAGGGAAATAGATGGTTGAGGAGGTTTGTTTCCTTTACAGGGGCCTTGCATCTTTATCTTGCAATTTTAAAATCTATACCTTATTATTTTCTTGTACATGAGGACTCTGGGGCGTGATTCTCCAACCCCCCACCGGGTCAGAGAATCACCAGGGGGTGGCGTAAATCCCGCCCCGCTGCCTCGACGCCGCCCGCGATATTCTCCGGCCCCCCCAAAAATCCCGTCAGTGAATTGCGCCGCGCGCCTCGCAGAATGGCGAGAACTGGCGCGACGCAATGGGCCCCAAGGCCGCCCCAATTCTCCAGGCCGGATGGGCCGAAGTCCCGCTGATTTGACCACGGGTCACGCCGCCGTAAATCAAACCACCTATTTAACGGCGTCAACGAGGCCAGCGGAGAGGGGACGGTACGGCCGTAGTTGGTGTGGGGAGCCGTGGGACTGTGTGCACCGGTGGGGGGGAAGGGCTGGGGAGGGAGGTAGGGGGGTTGGGGAGGGTGCGTGCCGGGGAGGAGGAGGGACAGGATTGGGGAGGGTGCCAAGGGGGGGGGGTTGGGGAGGGTTCGTGCCGGGGAGGAGGGGGGATGGGATTGGGGAGGGTGCCGGGGAGGAGGGGGGGGTTGGGGAGGGTGCGTGCCGGGGAGGAGGGGGGATAGGATTGGGGAGGGTGCAGGGGAGGAGGGGGGGGGGGGGGGGTTGGGGAGGATGCTGGGGAGGGGGGGGGGGGCGGTTTGGGGAGGGGAGGGGTTTGGGGAGGGTGTGTGCCGGGGAGGGAGGGGGGTTGGGGAGGAGGGGGGGGGGGGAGTGTTGGGGAGGGTGCTGGGGAGGGGAGGTTGGGGAGGGGGTTGGGGAGGGTGTGTGCCTGGGAGGAGGGGGGGGGGGGTTTGGGGAGGGTGCCAGGGAGGGGGGGGGGCGGTTTGGGGAGGGGAGGGGTTTGGGGAGGGTGTGTGCCGGGGAGGGAGGGGGGTTGGGGTGGAGGGGGGGGAGTGTTGGGGAGGGTGCTGGGGAGGAGGGGGGATGGGATTGGGGAGGGTGCCGGGGAGGAGGGGGGGGTTGGGGAGGGTGCGTGCTGGGGAGGAGGGGGGATGGGATTGGGGAGGGTGCCGGGGAGGAGGGGGAGTGTTGGGGAGGGTGCTGGGGAGGGGGGGGGAGGGGGTTGGGGAGGGTGCCGGGGGGGAGGGGGGGGTTGGGGAGGGCGCGTGCCGGGGAGGAGGGGGGATTGGATTGGGGAGGGTGCAGGGGAGGAGCGGGGGGGGGGGGGGGGGTTGGGGAGGATGCTGGGGAGGGGAGGGGTTTGGGGAGGGTGTGTGCCGGGGAGGGAGGGGGGTTGGGGAGGAGGGGGGGGGGAGTGCTGGGGAGGGTGCCGGGGAAGGGGGGGGGGGGGGTTTGGGGAGGGGGGGTGGTTGGGGAGGGTGTGTGCCGGGGAGGGAGGGGGGTTGGGGAGGAGGGGGGGGGGGAGTGTTGGGGAGGGTGCTGGGGAGGGGGGGGGTTGGGGAGGGGGTTCGGGAGAAGTGGGGGGGGGGCGGTTGGGATATGTGCCTGGGAGGAGGGGGGGTTGAGGAGGATGCTGGGGAGGGGAGAGGGATTGGGGAGGAGGCGGGGGGAGTGTTGGGGAGGGTGCCGGGGAGGTGGGGGGGGGGGGTGGGGAGGGGGGAGGGTGTTGGGGAGGGGGTTGGGGAGGGTGTGTGCCTGGGAGGGAGGGGGGTTTGGGGAGGGGGGGTGGTTGGGGAGGGTGTGTGCCGGGGAGGAGGGGGGGTTGGGGAGGGTGCCGGGGAGGTGGGGGGGGGGGGGGGGTTGGGGAGGGGGGAGGGTGTTGGGGAGGGGGTTGGGGAGGGTGTGTGCCTGGGAGGAGGGGGGGGGTTTGGGGAGGGTGCCGGGGAGGGGGGGGGGGGGTTTGGGGAGGGGGGGTGGTTGGGGAGGGTGTGTGCCAGGGAGAAGGGGGGATTGGGGAGGGTGCCGGGGAGGGCCCCCCAATGCCCCCCCGGCACCTGGCACTGCCAGTCCTGGAGGCCCGTGCTGGTATCAACAAGGGTCTGCAAGTTCGCAGCCATGGAGCTCAGGGAGTTGGCCATCCCTGTCTGTGTCTGGGAGACGCCGGCCAGCACCTGGGCAATGGCGCCGATGCCCTCAGCGATGGCCTGCAAGGACTGGCCCATGGCCTTCTGGTACTGGGCCACTGCCTGCTGAGACTGGGCCATGGCCTGCTGAGACTGGGCGTCAGTGTCCTGGGTGGGTGTGTCCTGGGTTGGTGTGTCCTGGGTGGGTGTGTCCTGGGTTGGTGTGTCCTGGGTGGGTGTGTCCTGTATGTGGGTCTCCTGGGTGGGTGTGTCCCATGCGTCAGTGTCCTGGGTGGGTGTGTCCTGGGTGGGTGTGTCCTGGGTGGGTGTGTCCCATGCGTCAGTGTCCTGGGTGGGTGTGTCCTGGGTGGGTGTGTCCTGGGTGGGTGTGTCCCATGCGTCAGTGTCCTGGGTGGGTGTGTCCTGGGTGGGTGTGTCCTGGGTGGGTGTGTCCTGGGTGGGTGTGTCCTGTATGTGGGTCTCCTGGGTGGGTGTGTCCATGCGTCAGTGTCCTGGGTGGGTGTGTCCTGGGTGGGTGTGTCCTGGGTGGGTGTGTCCTGGGTTGGTGTGTCCTGGGTGGGTGTGTCCTGGGTTGGTGTGTCCTGGGTGGGTGTGTCCTGGGTGGGTGTGTCCTGGGTTGGTGTGTCCTGGGTGGGTGTGTCCTGGGTGGGTGTGTCCTGGGTGGGTGTGTCCTGGGTGGGTGTGTCCTGGGTTGGTGTGTCCTGGGTGGGTGTGTCCCATGCGTCAGTGTCCTGGGTGGGTGTGTCCTGGGTGGGTGTGTCCCATGCGTCAGTGTCCTGGGTGGGTGTGTCCTGGGTGGGTGTGTCCCATGCGTCAGTGTCCTGGGTGGGTGTGTCCTGGGTGGGTGTGTCCTGGGTGGGTGTGTCCTGGGTGGGTGTGTCCTGGGTGGGTGTGTCCTGGGTGGGTGTGTCCTGGGTGGGTGTGTCCTGGGTTGGTGTGTCCTGGGTGGGTGTGTCCTGGGTGGGTGTGTCCCATGCGTCAGTGTCCTGGGTGGGTGTGTCCCATGCGTCAGTGTCCTGGGTTGGTGTGTCCTGGGTGGGTGTGTCCTGGGTGGGTGTGTCCCATGCGTCAGTGTCCTGGGTGGGTGTGTCCTGGGTGGGTGTGTCCTGGGTTGGTGTGTCCTGGGTGGGTGTGTCCCATGCGTCAGTGTCCTGGGTGGGTGTGTCCTGGGTGGGTGTGTCCTGGGTGGGTGTGTCCTGGGTGGGTGTGTCCTGGGTGGGTGTGTCCTGGGTGGGTGTGTCCTGGGTGTCGGTGTCCTGGGTGGGTGTGTCCTGGGTGGGTGTGTCCTGGTGGGTGTGTCCCATGCGTCAGTGTCCTGGGTGGGTGTGTCCTGGGTGGGTGTGTCCTGGGTGGGTGTGTCCTGGGTGTCGGTGTCCTGGGTGGGTGTGTCCTGGGTGGGTGTGTCCTGGGTGGGTGTGTCCTGGGTTGGTGTGTCCTGGGTTGGTGTGTCCTGGGTTGGTGTGTCCTGGGTGGGTGTGTCCCATGCGTCAGTGTCCTGGGCGTCAGTGTCCTGGGTGGGTGTGTCCTGGGTTGGTGTGTCCTGGGTTGGTGTGTCCTGGGTGGGTGTGTCCTGGGTTGGTGTGTCCTGGGTGGGTGTGTCCTGGGTTGGTGTGTCCCATGCGTCAGTGTCCTGGGCGTCAGTGTCCTGGGTGGGTGTGTCCTGGGTTGGTGTGTCCTGGGTGGGTGTGTCCTGGGTGGGTGTGTCCTGGGTGGGTGTGTCCTGGGTGGGTGTGTCCTGGGTGGGTGTGTCCCATGCGTCAGTGTCCTGGGTGTCGGTGTCCTGGGTGGGTGTGTCCTGGGTGGGTGTGTCCTGGGTGTCGGTGTCCTGGGTGGGTGTGTCCTGGGTGGGTGTGTCCTGGGTGGGTGTGTCCTGGGTGGGTGTGTCCTGGGTGGGTGTGTCCCATGCGTCAGTGTCCTGGGTGTCGGTGTCCTGGGTGGGTGTGTCCTGGGTGGGTGTGTCCTGGGTGTCGGTGTCCTGGGTGGGTGTGTCCTGGGTGTCGGTGTCCTGGGTGGGTGTGTCCTGGGTGGGTGTGTCCTGGGTGTCGGTGTCCTGGGTGGGTGTGTCCTGGGTGTCGGTGTCCTGGGTGGGTGTGTCCTGGGTGGGTGTGTCCCATGCGTCAGTGTCCCATGCGTCAGTGTCCTGGGCGTCGGTGTCCTGGGTGGGTGTGTCCTGGGTGGGTGTGTCCTGGGTGTCGGTGTCCTGGGTGGGTGTGTCCTGGGTGGGTGTGTCCTGGGTGGGTGTGTCCTGGGTGTCGGTGTCCTGGGTGGGTGTGTCCTGGGTGGGTGTGTCCTGGGTGTCGGTGTCCTGGGTGGGTGTGTCCCATGCGTCAGTGTCCTGGGCGTCGGTGTCCTGGGTGGGTGTGTCCATGCGTCAGTGTCCTGGGTTGGTGTGTCCTGGGTGGGTGTGTCCTGGGTGGGTGTGTCCTGGGTGGGTGTGTCCTGTATGTGGGTCTCCTGGGTGGGTGTGTCCCATGCGTCAGTGTTCTGGGTCGGCTGTGACGGGGGCGTATTCCTGTGGCTGCCCCCCTCGTCGCTGGGTGTGGCCCGCCGGCGTCGCTGCACTCGCACTAGATGGGGCGGCGTCCGCCTGGTGCTCCGGGTCTGTCCCTGGCTCGTGGCTGCCCTGGAAATTCCTGGGGGCAGTCGGCATCCGCAGGGATGGGTGGGTCGACGTTTGGTCCTGCAACACACAATCCAGCAGCATGGGTAGACAGGCGGGCGGGGATCGGGGGCAGGGGGGGATATGGGGTAAGGGGGATATGGGGGGGAGGGGATATGGGGGCAGGGGGGATATGGGGTAAGGGGATATGTGGGTAAGGGGGATATGGGGGGAGGGGGATATGGGGGGGAACGGGGATATGGGGGAAGGGGGGATATGGGGGATGGGGATATGGGGGAAGGGGGATATGGGGGGGAACGGGGATATGGGGGAAGGGGGATATGGGGGAAGGGGGATATGGGGGAAGGGGGGGATATGGGGGGAGGGGGATATGGGGGAAGGGGGATATGGGGGAAGGGGGGATATGGGGAAGGGGGATATGGGGACGGGGATATGGGGAGGGGGATATGGGGGAAGGGGGGATATGGGGAAGGGGATATGGGGGAAGGGGGGATATGGGGAAGGGGGGATATGGGGACGGGGATATGGGGAGGGGGATATGGGGGAGGGGGATATGGGGGAAGGGGGGATATGGGGAAGGGGATATGGGGAAGGGGGGATATGGGGAAGGGGATATGGGGAAGGGGGATATGGGGGAGGGGATATGGGGAAGGGGGATATGGGGGAAGGGGGATATGGGGAAGGGGGATATGGGGGTGGGGGATATGGGGGGAGGGGGATATGGGGGAAGGGGGATATGGGGGAAGGGGGGATATGGGGAAGGGGATATGGGGGAAGGGGGGATATGGGGAAGGGGGATATGGGGACGGGGATATGGGGGAGGGGGATATGGGGAGGGGGATATGGGGGAAGGGGGGATATGGGGAAGGGGATATGGGGAAGGGGGGATATGGGGAAGGGGGATATGGGGAAGGGGGATATGGGGGAGGGGATATGGGGAAGGGGGATATGGGGGAAGGGGGATGGGGAAGGGGGATATGGGGGGTGGGGGATATGGGGGGAGGGGGATATGGGGGGAGGGGGATATGGGGAAGGGGGGGATATGGTGGAAGGGGGGATATGGGGAGGGGGATATGGGGAAGGGGGATATGGGGGAACGGGGATATGGGGGAAGGGGGGATATGGGGGAGGGGGATATGGGGAAGGGGGGATATGGGGGAACGGGGATATGGGGGAAGGGGGGATATGGGGGGAAGGGGATATGGGGGTAAGGGGGATATGGGGGGGAACGGGGATATGGGGAAGGGGGGATATGGGGGAAGGGGGATATGGGGGAAGGGGGGATATGGGGGGAGGGGGATATGGGGGAAGGGGGGATATGGGGGAAGGGGGATATGGGGGAAGGGGGGGATATGGGGAAGGGGGATATGGGGGAAGGGGGGATATGGGGAAGGGGATATGGGGACAGGGATATGGGGACGGGGATATGGGGGAGGGGGATATGGGGGAAGGGGGCATATGGGGAAGGGGATATGGGGAAGGGGGGATACGGGGAAGGGGGATATGGGGAAGGGGATATGGGGTGGGGGATATGGGGGAGGGGGATATGGGGGGAGGGGGATATGGGGAAGGGGGGGATATGGTGGAAGGGGGGATATGGGGGAGGGGGATATGGGGAAGGGGGATATGGGGGGAGGGGGATATGGGGAAGGGGGATATGGGGGAAGGGGGGATATGGGGAAGGGGATATGGGGAAGGGCGATATGGAGAAGGGAGATATGGGGAAGGGGATATGGGGAAGGGGGAAGGGGGATATGGGGAAGGGGATATGGGGAAGGGGCATTTGGGGAAGGGGATATGGGGAAGGGGATATGGGGAAGGGGATATGGGGAAGGGGGGATATGGGGGAAGGGGGATATGGGGGAAGGGGGGATATGGGGAAGGGGCGATATGGGGGAGGGGGATATGGACGAAGGGGGGATATGGGGAAGAGGGGATATGGGAAGGGGGGATATGGGGAAGGGGGATATGGGGGAAGGGAGGATATGAAGAAGGGGCGATATGGGGAGGGGGATATGGGGGAAGGGGGATATGGGGAAGGGGATATGGGGGAAGGGGGGATATGGGGGAAGGGGGATATGGGGGAAGGGGGGATATGGGGAAGGGGCGATATGGGGGAGGGGGATATGGACGAAGGGGGGATATGGGGAAGAGGGGATATGGGGAAGGGGGGATATGGGGAAGCGGGGATATGGGGGAAAGGGGGATATGGGGGAAGGGGGATATGGGGAAGGGGCGATATGGGGAAGGGGGATATAGGGGAATGGGAATATGGGGAAGGAGATATGGGGGAAGGGGGGATATGGGGAAGGGGGATATGGGGAAGGGGTGATATGGAGGAGGGGGGATATGAGCAAAGGGGGATATGGGGAAGGGGGGGCATGGGGGAAGGGGATATGGGGGAAGGGGGATATAGGGGAAGGGGGAATATGGGGGAAGGGGGGACATGGGGGAAGGGGAGATATGGGGGAAGGGGGGATATGGGGAAGGAGGGATATGGGGATAATGGGATATGGGGAAGGGGGATATGGGGATATGGGGGAAGGGGGGATATGGGGATATGGGGGATGGGGGGCAGGCAGTGGGGGGGCTCACTTGGTGGTGCCCCCCCGTCCTCGGGTCCGCCTGCAAGGTTCAGGGCCCTCTGCTCGTGGATGGTGAGTGGCCGCTGTTTGGGTGGACCCCCTCCTGTCCTCTCACGCTCTCTGTTGTTATGAGCGCCCTTCTCCTGTGGGGGGGTGGGGGGGGGGGGGTGGGAGGGTGGCAGGGATAAAGAGCAACAGTGTTAGGTGGACATATACATGCGGACCAGTGGTTGTGTGTATGTTGGCAGAGGTTCATCCTGCCACTGCAGCCTGCATGGGTGGGTGCAGCCATGTTGGTTGCCCCTAGGGCTGTGCCGCACATCGGAGGTGGGGGTGGGGGGGGGGGGGGGTACTCACCCTGACAAGGTCATTGATCTTCTTGTGACACTGGACGCCTGTCCTGGCTGTTACAGCCACAGCGCTGACGGCCTCTGCCACCTCCCTCCACAGGCACCCTGAGGTATGGTGTGACCCTGCGGCCGTGTCCGGGGTACGCGGCCTCCCTCCTCTGCTCCACTGTGTCCAGGAGCGCCTTGATGTCCCGCTCCTGGAACCTCAGCGCTGCGTGGCGGGCGGCCATTTTGACGTGTCTCCGGGGGGGGGGGGGGGGTCTTTTGTGCAGCGACGGCGCGTGGAGTCAATGACAGCGCGCGGGTCCGCGATGGGTGGCCCGATGTGAATGGCATCACGCTGCTACTAGCCCATTCCCGGCCGGAGAATTTGCGACGTTCCGTGGGCGCGACGCCGGAGTGTTTTGCGCTGTTTTTGGCGCCGGCGTCAGGCCATCGTGCTGATTCCCGGAGAATCCCGCCCCACATGTCTAGCTGTGCTTTAGGATTTCCAGTGCATGGGGATTATTGGTATTTTTGTAATAGCTAGATGCTTTGTGCAGGGGGAAATTTACATTTTCTGCCACTTCTCCTTTAATGTATTTCAGTGTGTTACACGTTTGCACTTTTAATGAGTGTCCAGCCCCTCGTTACAAAGGGTTGGTATCTGGACGAGAATGTATTGACAATCTGTATTGTCAAACTCACAATGGATATCACCCGATCTGATGTAATTTAATCATCTGATTTGTTTGGATATAGAGTTTATTTATATGAAGCGCATATTAATGATGTTATTGATGGCTTCTGCTCAAAGACTGTGCACTGTCTGTTAGCCCCGTCTTTGTCTTTGATGCCGTGATTAATGGTTCACTGCGTCAGTTTTAAACAAGGCATTTAAGGTTCTGATGCCATGGTGCTCTATTTCTTTCTTCTTTTCAGAGGATGTGGCTAAGCCAACACTTATTGCCCATCCTTAATTGCCCTTGATTATGGTTGTGATGTGATTGCTCGCAATGATGAATTTTATATTCAGCTCGGGCTGTTTTCAGTTTCAGTTCCAGGGGTAGACAAAGAGACGAGGGGATGTGTGTGGTTTCATGCAACATCCAGCATGAATCAGCAAAGCCCAACGGATATGGAACGCTGCCATCTGCTGGGTAACGAATAGAACTGCCAAGCATAAAGGTAGAAACTCGAGGAACAAACCAACAGTAGCAGCTGGACTATTTCTGTCCTTCTTATAACTGACCACAAATACTTCTTCCTACTTCATATTTTTTTTTAGAAAATATTTTAATTTTGGCACTTCAGATGGGCCAGGACCCACACATTCAGATGAATCCTGTTTTATGTATTTTCCTTCCTGCAGATTTATATTTATACAGCACCATAAACATATTGATGCTTTACACAAACATTATGAAACACTGAGCTACATAAGGCGATATTAGGTCTGCTGTCCAAATGCTTGGTCAAGGAGGTAGGTTTTAAGTGTCTTAAAGGTGGAGGTGGGGGTGGTGGTGGAGGGGTTTAGGGAGGGAACTCCAGAACCTAGGGCCCAGGCAGCTGAAGGCACGGCCGCCAATGATGCAGCGATTAAAATCAGGGATGTTCAAGAGTTTCATTAGAGGAGCGCAGAGATCTTGTAGGGCTGTCGGGCTGGGAGAGATTACAGAGGTAGGGAGGGGCAAGGCCGTGGAGGCATTTGTAAACAAGGATGGGAATGTTAAAATCAAGGGGTGTGATCTACCCGAATGGGATGAGTCCCGTAGTGCACGCGATTAGCCAGATGTTTGCCGGTATGTCGTCATTCAGGTAGATTAGCAGCCTCAGTGGGAATGCTTGGCCGACGCCGCACTCAGTCCCATTCTCTGTACTGAGGAGCTCCTCTCGCTGAAACTACTCAGTGCATTAGAATGGTAGGATTCCTACAGTGCAGAAAGGCCGTTTGTCACATCGGGACTGCACCAAACCTTCAAATGAACACTCCACCCATGTCCACCTGCCTCACCCCACCCTATCACTGCAACCCCATAACCTAACTTGCACATCCCTAGACACTAAGGGACAATTTAGCATGGCCAATCCACCTAACCTGCACATCTTTGGGCTGTGGGAGGAAACCGGAGCACCCGGAGGAAACCCGCGCAGACACGGGGAGAACATGCAGACTCCGCACAGACAGTGACCCAGAGCCGGGATCGAACCTGGGACCTCGGCGCCGTGAGGCGGTTGTGCTAACCACTAGGCCACCGTGCTGCCCTTCTCAGGACTTTCTTAAGGAAAGTCCAGAGTGAAATCCCCGCATTTTGATGCTGGTGTGGGGACGGAGCCCCATTATTGGAGAATCCAGCCCCATTTAAAAAAAATAAATTTAGAGTACCAAATTGTTTTTTTTACCAATTAAGGGGCAATTTAGCGTGGCCAATCCACCTAGCCTGCACATCTTTGGGTTGTGGGGGTGAAACCCACGCAGACATGGGAAGAATGTGGAAACGGACAGCGACCAGGGATCAGACTCAGGTCCTCAGCATCATGAGGCAGCAGTGCTAACCAATGGACCACCATGCTGTCCCAGGACACCATTTGGTTGGCACCCAGGTGACATCGCCAGGGTGCCAGGCTGGCAACACCAGGGTGCCACATGCCCACAGGGCAAGCACCTGGGGGTCTCCAATCCTCTGGGAGACCCCCACAAGTGCTGTTCTATTTGGTCCCCATTTGTACAGCACTCACCCCAGGTCTCCAAAGAGAGGGGGTAAGATCCCACGCCTTGGTTAGATCTTGGGAATGCATATTGGAGTGAGACTAGCTAACTCACTCTGATATGCAGGTTTGCCAGAAAGCCATCCCGCCCACAATGGGCAGGATTTACATCCTGACATCTTGCTTAATCGTGTGAGATCTCGCGAGCTGTGGTGAGCCATGTTGATCCTGGATGTTGGATCTCCCGGCATCTACCAGCTGCTGTGCCATGCTTTCCGGGTGCACTGCAGCCGGTAAATCTCTCCTGAGACGTTGTTTGACCAGAAGCCAATGTAGGTTAGTAAGCACAAGGTGATGGAGTATCGGGACTAACTGCAGGTTGAGACATCAGCCGAGGAGATCCTGGCTGGGCACCCTTCAGCACTGTTCCCCCCCACAAACGGAGATCAGGCAGAATGGCATTGGGGGAGGGGGGGGTCTCCCAGGCAATCGGAGGCCCTCGGGTGGTTGGTATCTGGGCAGGGTGGCATACTGGCACTGCTCCACTGGACACCTTGGCACTGTCAGTCTGCCAGGAATCTCACCCAGGGGTGCCCTGCCCGAGTGAGGTTGGGTATAGGGGGCTGGAGGAGCTCCACCAACAGGGTCCAGGGGTCGCATTGGGGGGGTCAGGAGACCAGGGCGCTATTTAAAAATCCGACTGAGTAAGGCCTTGGCCTCGTGCCCGCTGAGGCCTGAAAAATCAGAGTGCAATTAGATAGTGAGTAGCACTGGGAATGACCCCTCTAATCCCGCCCAGAATGGACTGTTTTTGTTTGGTTAGATTGTATGCCGAGCGTCACATACTGGTATAACATTATCCAGTGAGTCATCATGCTGGATGTGGACCATTATTTAACTTTACCACATTTTACTGGGTGTACTTACCAAAAGTGATGCAGAGAGGAATTCCATCCTCCCTGAGGTGTATTGGACTGAGCCTGCCATAGCCTTTGGGGTTACCCTCATTAAAATGAGGGGTTCTAGGGGTTGGTTTAGCACAGTGGGCTAAACAGCTAGCCTGTGAGGCAGAACAAGACCAGCAGCGTGGGTTCAATTCCCGTACCTGCCTCCCCGGACAGGCGCCGGAATGTGGCAACTAGGGGCTTTTCACAGTAACTTCATTGAAGCCTACTCGTGACAATAAGCGATTATTATGATTAATATTGCACATCAGCTTCAAGAATAGTTTGCTACCCATTTTGGGAAAGGTAAGACCTGCGGCTGCAGGATTTAAAGGTCAAACAGTTTAAAGAGGCAGAAATTGACAAAGAAACAAAAACTTGTATTTCTAAAGTGCCCTTCATGACCTCAGGATAAACAGTAGTGTTTTCCAGCAGTCACTGTTGTAATGTAGGAAAAGCAGCAGCCAATGTTCACACAGTAAACTCCCACAGCAATGATATAATTAGGGTTAGGGTTAGGGTTCAGGTTAGTTTTTTTCCCCGTGATGTTGGCTGAGAGATAAATATAGGCCAGGATATAAGGAAAAACTCCCCTTCTCTTCTTTTTAAAATAAATTTAGAGTACCCAATTATTGTTTTTTCCAATTAAGGGGCAATTTAGCACGGCCAATCTACCTATCCTGCACATCTTTGGGTTGTGGGGGTGAAACCCACACAGACAAGGGGAGAATGTGCAAACTCCACACGGACAGTGACCCAGAGCCGGGATCGAACCCAGGACCTCGGCACCGTGAGGCAGCAGTGCTAACCCACTGTGCCACCGTGCTCCCTTCCCCTTCTCTTCTTTATAATATATCAGATAGTTCTGATTGGGCAGACAGGGCCTTGCTTTAAAGGCTTAACTGAAAGCCTCTGGCAGTGAAACCAGGGCTGACATCTTTGGGCTGCATGTAATAGGAATAAAGGTAATTCTCACTCTTTGCATTATTTTTCCAGACGAAGATAGCCAACAACACCTTTTCCACCAGGAGCGGAGAACACAGGATACTTTTCTCAAGTATAGAAAAAGGTATTGTTGTATTGTGAAATTAAGTTATTCAGCTGCATGTCTGCACTAGTCCACTAGGGGGAGGCCAGCTCTCACTCACTCCTACATTGGACAAACATTTTGTGATTTGGGCTATTCCATGGAATGTAAGATCTTTGAATGACAAACCCTCTGTTAAACAAGCAACCAGGTTGCAATATTTATTTACCTTAAAATTCCCCTGCTGTGATTGCACTTGGAAAAAGCATCAACATCGTGACAAACACAACTATGCCATGAACAACTCTGAACTCAAAATGATGGAAATTCTACCCCGCCCACCATCTTCTGCTCCCCATCTGACAATTTACGTGGAGTCATATCATCAGTACGTTCTGATTTACTTTAAAGAACACCTATTCCCTCTTCAAAATAAATCTTTGAATCTAGAGCATCATGGTGGCCCAGTGGGTTAGCCCTGCTGCCTCATGGCGCCGAGGTCCCAGGTTTGATCCTGTCTCTGGGTCACTGTCCGTGTGGGGTTTGCACATTCTCCCCGTGTCTGCGTGGGTCTCACCCCCACAACCCAAAGATGTGCAGGGTAGGTGGATTGGCCATGCTAAATTGCCCCTTAATTGGAAAAAATTAATTGGGTACTCTAAATGTAAATGTCCACATGGCACAGCTGGCTTGAAGTGCTTCAAAATGATTCTCAAACACCTTGCTAATTTTGCTTCCCATTCCTCCTGACATATGTAAATATGAATCAGGAGCAGGAGTAGGCCACTCGGCCCCTTGAGCCTGCTCCACCATTCAATAAAATCATAGTAAGAAGTCTTACAACACCAGATTAAAGTCCAACAGGTTTGTTTCAAACACTAGCTTTCGGAGCACTGCTACTTCCTCAGGTGAATGAAGAGGTGGGTTCCAGAAACATATATATAGACAAAGGCAAAGATGCAAGACGATGCTTTGAATGCGAGCATTACAGGTAATTAAGTATTTACAGGTCCAACGGGGGGGGGGTGAATGTAATGCGACATGAATCCAAGGTCCCAGTTGAGGCCGCACTCATGTGTGCAGAACTTGGCTATAGGTTTCTGCTCGGTGATTCTGCGTTGTTGCGCGTCCTGAAGGCTGCCTTGGAGAACGCTTACCCGGAGATCAGAGGCTGAATGCCCTTGACTGCTGAAGTGTTCCCCGACTGGAAGGGAACATTCCTGCCTGGTGATTGTTGCACGAAACAGGTTGCATTACATTCAGCCCCCACCATCTGGCCTGGGTTTGCAAAATCCTACCAACTGTCCTGGCTTGAGACAATTCACACCTCTTTAACATGTGACCATCCCTCTCTCCAGTTGCTCCATTTGGGGTGCTCTTACTGGGCTCACCCCAGTCCAATGCCGGCATCTCCACATCAATAAGATCATGGCTGATTGGGATGTGATCCCTGATAACCTTTTACCTCCCAATAATCTATCCAGCTCTGCCTTAAAGATATTCAAAGACTCTAGGTGGGATTTACCAGCTGTTCTCGCTGGCGCATGGATTTCCTGGGGGCGAGGGGCGCTGTCAACGGGAAATGCCATTGACAACGGCAGGACTGGTAGATCCCGCTGGCGGGCCACTCCCCCCGGCGGGGTGTTCAGTAAATCCCACCCTCTCTTTCCACTGCCTATTGAGGAAGAGTTCCAGAGACTCACCTCCTTCTGGGAAAAAAATTCTTCTAATCTCCATTTTAAATGAGTGACCGGGGGCGGGATTCTCTATTCCCGCGGCAGAGTGTCCACGCCGTCGTAAACGTCGTCGCGTTTTATGACGGCGTGAGCAGGCCGCTGCCAGGACTAATTCTGGCCCCTACAGGGGACAGCACGACAGCTGGAGCAGTTCATGGGGCTCCAGCTGCCGATCCCGGCGCAAACTGTGTGCCGCGGGATCCGCGCATGCTCAATGGCCTCCTTCAATGCGCCAGCCCCGACACAACATGGCGCAGGACTACAGGGGCCAACGCATAGGAAGGGAGGCCCCCAGCTAGAGAGGCCAGCCCGCCGATCGGTGGGCCCCGATCGTGGGCCCGGCCGCATCGGAGGCTCCCCCCCCACCGGGGCCTTTAAAAAAAATAAATTTCGAGTACCCAATTCAATTTTTCCAATTAAGGGCCAATTTAGCATGGCCAATCCACCTACCCTGCACATCTTTGGGTTGTGGGGGTGAAACCCACGCAGACACGGGGAGAATGTGCAAACTCCTCACGGACAGTGACCCAGAGCCGGGATCGAACCCGGGTCCTCAGCGCCGTGAGGCAGCAGTGCTAACCACTGAGCCACTGTGCTGCCACCACTTACTCTTCTAGTGGAACCAAACCTTATCTCTCCAACCTTTCCTCTTAAAACAACCCGTCCATTCCTGGAATTAGTCTAGTAAACCTTCTCTGAACTGCTGCCAACACATTTACACCTTTCCTTAAATAAGGGGCATGACATTGCTGCCTACGGCGCTGAGGACCCGGGTTCAACCCCGGCCCTGGGTCCCTGTCTGTGTGGAGTTTGCACATTCTCCCCGTGTCTGCGTGGGTTTCACCCCCACAACCCAAAAGATGTGCAGGATAGGTGGATTGAACACGCTAAATTGCCCCTTAATTGGAAAAAAATAATTGGGTACTCTAAATTTATAAAAAAAACAAAAAAAAAAAAAAAAAATAAAGGGCATGATCTAACGGAAAGGTTTCTCAGTGTGGTAGCGAGTGGGAAAAGCCAGGTGTTTCCCATGGCCGCCCGGTGAGGCCGTCACCGGTATCAAACCTAAATTAGGCCACAATGATGCCCCACAGACATCACGCTGTAAATGACGGTCCCGCCAGCTGATTCGCCGAGACCGTATCCGGCAATTCCCCGCTAACGAGGGGGAGCAGCTCTGAAACCGATTCCGCAGAGCAAACCCCAGAGAGTACGCAGCCATGCCACCGCGCAGACCAGTTACCCGATTCGGGGATGCCGACCTGGCCAGATTGATGGATGCAGGGAGTCCAGATGGGATACCCTGTTCCCCCGAGGGGGTCAGAGGGTCAGCCACAGGGCAGCCAATGCCACCTAGGAGGCATAGCAGCCGTCAGCGCAGGGAGAGTGGCCAGGAAGACCGGCTCCCAGTGCCATTAGAAGCTTAACGACCTGTGGATGCCATGGTGCCCCCCCAGCACACCCTGGCACCCACCTGTGCACCCACCCGTGCCCAGCGGCAGTGACTACGCCTGACCCCCGCCATAGCACCACGCACCCCACGATGCATGAAGCATTTGGCTCTCTTTGACTCGCAGGTGAAGTTGTCCCACAACAGCTGGGAAAGGGCCCAGATGGGCATTCGGGGTGCCAGACATCAGAGTCCTCACCCCCTAAGAGGAATGGACCCTGGAGGTTGTGGGGTAGCCGAGGCCAGAGGTGATTATCCACCGGCCCCACCAGATGTCCTGACAGACATGTGTTGTTCGTGCCAGACAGAATGATCCTTTCCTCCCACTGACCACATGCCCATTCTCCCGCAGGATCTCCATCCAAACTCTATCCGAGGCGGACATCGCCGAGGCACTGCAGAGCTTGGCCCAGTCACAGGGGGGCATCGCTGAGGGCATCAACATCACGGTGTAGACAACGGGGAGTCACCAGGGCTGGCAGAGCCAGATGACACAGGAGCCTCTGGAGCTCAATTCAGCTGCCCCTCCAGTCCGTGATGACCCCCCAGGGCCCAACGGGCACCTACCAGGAGGAGGGAGCGCTGGAGGACAACCCGGAGCTGCCCTCCGGGGAGACAATGGCAGTCACCAGCTCTCCCGAATCCCCCCCTCCTGACAACGGCGCTTCTTGGGGTCAGCAAGGAGGAAAGGGTGGCATGGTGAGGCATATGCCACCGACAAGTTGACCGTGGCCGTCTGGACCCAGGCCCTCCAGAGGATACTCACCAGGGGCATCAAAGGCCACAGGACGTGGTAAGCAGCAGGCTGCCTCTACCTCTGATGTGCATCCTGGGGACACACCTAGATGTAGTGGCCGAGCATGGAGGGCTAAGAAGATCACTGAGGGGGCACTGGGGGGAGGGGCGGCACCATTGGCAGCCAGGCACAGTTAGGGTTACAATTGTACACCACTAAAACACATTCCACACGAGACATGTGAAGCCTCTGTTATTCCACACTGCGGGCCGGCCTGCACCGGAATTGGAGAGAGTGAGAGACCAATAATAATAATCTTTATTGTCACAAGTAGGCTTACATCAACACTGCAATGAAGTTACTGTGAAAAGCCCCTAGTCGCCACATTCCGGCGCCTGTTCGGGTCACAGAGGGAGAATTCAGAATGTCCAATTCACCTAACAGCACGTCTTTAGGGACTTGTGGGAGGGAACCGGAGCACCCGGAGGAAACCCACGCAGACACGGGGAGAACGTGCAGACTCCACACAGACAGTGACCCAAGCCGGGAATCGGACCTGGGACCCTGGAGCTATGAAGCAACACTGCTAACCACTATGCTACCGTGCTGCCCTCAGTCACTTGGGGCTTCCATCCCGGTGCCCTCGAGTCCCCCAAGCCTCCCCCACCCTTCCATTCCCTACCATCTTTCAGGGTGCCATCCAAGGGCACCCTGCCCTGCACTGCACCCCCTGCCACAGCAGGGGACCCCGAATACCGCACCGCGGACCCCAGATCCCTGCCGGGAACATGACTTGGACCGAGCGCCGGTTCCATCCCCGATCCACACACCCATCTTCTGGTCACAGGGATGGTCCCAGTGCTGAGGCACAGCTCTTGGATGTTTGATTGTTGGCTGCAATCTCTGTGGTGTTAATGCCTCACGGTCTGATTGGGACGCTAGGCAATAACTCTCACCTGCGACATGGCAAGTCCACCCACGGGGATCCACTTGGGAGCTGCAAAGTGCTCACATAACTAACATTGCCAATTCCCTATTAGCAATAGCCTTTAGCTGTGCAGCCAGAAACAGCCACGATCAGGGGGAGGTAAAGTATCCTGCACTATATTATCAAGGACAGGGCTCTGTCCTTGGGTGTTTGGTGGGACCAACAGGCAGAAGCTGAAGTTGCCCCTGGTATGATGGATTCACGGGCGTTGAGCCCCTCAGCCCCCAGCCGAAGTTACCCCTGGTATGATGGATTCACGGGCGTTGAGCCCCTCAGCCCCCAGCCGAAGTTACCCCTGGTATGATGGATTCATGGGCGTTGAGCCCCTCAGCCCCCAGCCCAGGGGTGGCCCCCCACCGACCGTTGCCGACTCCCCCACCCCCCCCCGGACCAGGCCCTCCTCCCACAGGGGCTCCCTCACCCGTCCCGAGCACTGAGCTGAATACCTGATTTTCAAGATGGCTACTCACTTCCTTCGACCCCCACAGCAGCCATTAAGCTGGCTGTGCTAAAGGGCACCCATGTGACCGCTCGCTGGGGAGCCAGTAAGATCACGGAAGGCCGTTCCCGTTAATGAGATGGAGGTTGGGCTTAATTGGTGATTATTGGTCTCCCACCACATGGTGCCAGGATCCGGATCTCACCAATGGGAGCGGGCAGGTTAGATTGTAGACCGATCGGCACACAGTGTGCTTCCCGATTTCGGACTCTCCTGCAATCTAACCGTCTCACGCGAATTCGCGTGCGGCACGGCGCAGTTATTAGATCGCGCCCAAGTGTCTGTAACTACATGCAGTGCAGTGTGAAGGTCATTGTGAAACTGAGCCCCCTGAGGGTTTGATCCCGAAGATGCCATGCTATTATTGCTCCATCTCCTCCTCAGTGGCAACATGCATGTCTAAACCATTACCACAAATGAAGGAGGCTGAATATGACGTATCATTGGCATAGTTTCCAGATGCACAGCAAAGTGCAACCCACACATGCAATTGTGCAACAATGTGGAGACAATAAGATTCCACGCCCCAGTCAGATGATAGCTGGAGTTTAATTTCCACACTATCGTACATGAAGTTTGTGAGATGACTGGGTTCCAATATTAATTAATCCCTGTTGCCCTTATTGATTTATCATCTGAAATAAGCCCATATCTATCTGTCAATGCTTTTTTATCTAAATGTAGCTATTGCACTTTGAATGTGAATGCATGAAATGTCACTTCTGTACCCAGACATGCTCCACCCACACACTTGTCATGTTTCGTCCAGTTCCTCAACCGATTCAAGGAATGACTAAGGGCTCTCTGATTTACTTTATAAATAACAAAACCCAACCACAGCAGGTTTGGTGTCTCCAGGTTCATCAGGAGTTTCAGGCAAGAAGAAAAATGGAACTGCTTCTTTATTGATGATTGTTCAATTTGCATACTGAGATTGGCACTGGTGCAGGAGTTCCCAGGGTTTGTTTAGCTTACTTATCCCAGCAGTCTGTGTTCGGAGAAAGCAGATGTATTTTGTAGCATTAATACCGGGGGCCCTCATGGATACTGGTCTCTGTGGACCAATCCATGAAGTTGTTGTTGCTGTTTTAAAGTGGCATTATACTGTGTATGAAGACCCAGGAGGCCTTTGCAGGTGAATAAACGGGTGTTTATTGTAGTCACAGAAAACGGCTGCTACCAGGCAGCACGGTGGCGCTGTGGTTAGCACTGCTGCCTCATGACGCCGAGGTCCCAGGTTCGATCCCAGCCCTGGGTATATCCTCAAGTTTTTCAAAATGCCCAACACATCTTCCTTCCTAACAAGTATCTCCTCAAGCTTACCAGTCTGTTTCACACTGTCCTCTCCAACAATATGGCCCCTCTCATTCGTAAATACTGAAAAAAAGTACTCGTTCAAGACCTCTCCTATCTCTTCAGACTCAATACACAATTTCCCGCTACTGTCCTTGATCGGACCCACCCTCGCTCTAGTCATTCTCATATTTCTCACATATGTGTAAAAGGCCTTGGGGTTTTCCTTGATTCTACCCGCCAAAGATTTTTCATGCCCTCTCTTAGCTCTCCTAATCCCTTTCTTCAGTTCCCTCCTGGCTATCTTGTATCCCTCCAGCGCCCTGTCTGAACCTTGTTTCCTCAGCCTTACATAAGTCTCCTTCTTCCTCTTAACAAGACATTCAACCTCTCTTGTCAACCATGGTTCCCTCACTTGATCATCTCTTCCCTGCCTGACAGGGACATACATATCAAGGACACGTAGTATCTGTTCCTTGAACAGGTTCCACATTTCAATTGTGTCCTTCCCTGACAGCCTATGTTCCCAACTTATGCACTTCAGTTCTTGTCTGACAGCATCGTATTTACCCTTCCCCCAATTGTAAACCTTGCCCTGTTGCACGTACCTATCCCTCTCCATTACCAAGCTGAAAGTCACAGAATTGTGGTCACTACCTCCAAAATGCTCCCCCACTAACAAATCTATCACCTGCCCTGGTTCATTACCAAGTACCAAATCCAATATGGCCTCCCCTCTGGTCGGACAATCTACATACTGTGTTAGAAAAGCTTCCTGGACACACTGCACAAACACCACCCCATCCAATCTATTTGATCTAAAGAGTTTCCACTCAATATTTGGGAAATTAAAGTCACCCATGACTACTACCCTGTGACTTCTGCACCTTTCCAAAATCTGTTTCCCAATCTGTTCCTCCACATCTCTGCTGCTATTGGGGGGCCTATAGAAAACTCCCAACAAGGTGACTGCTCCTTTCCTATTTCTAACTTCAACCCATATTACCTCAGTAGGCAGATCCTCCTCGAACTGCCTTTCTGCAGCTGATATATTATCTCTAATTAACAATGCAACCCCCCACCTCTTTTACCACCTCCCTAATCTTATTGAAACATCTATAACCAGGAACTTCCAACAACCATTTCTGCCCCTCTTCTATCCAAGTTTCCGTGATGGCCACCCCATCATAGTCCCAAGTACCGATCCATGCCTTAAGTTCACCCACCTTATTCCTGATGCTTCTTGCGTTGAAGTATACACACTTCAACTCATCTCCGTGCCTGAAAGTACTTTCCTTTGTCAGTGTTACTTTCCCCACTGTCTCATGAAAACGCTTTGACGTCCTGAACATCGGCTACCTTAGTTGCTGGACTACAAATCCGGTTCCCATTCCCCTGCCAAATTAGTTTAAACCCTCCCGAAGAGTACTAGAAAACCTCCCCCCCAGGATATTGGTGCCCCTCTGGTTCGGATGCAACCTGTCTTGCTTGTACAGGCCCCACCTTCCCCAGAATGCGCTCCAACTATCCAAATACCTGAAGCCCTCTCTCCTACACCATTCTTGCAGCCACGTGTTCAACTGCACTCTCTCCCTATTCCTAGCCTCGCTATCACGTGGCACCGGCAACAAACCAGAGATTACAACTCTGTATGTCCTGGCTTTTAACTTCCAGCCTAACTCCCTAAACTCGTTTATTACCTCCACACCCCTTTTCCTACCTACGTCGTTGGTACCAATGTGCACCACGACTTCTGGCTGCTCCCCCTCCCCCTTAAGGATCCTGAAGACATGATCCGAGACATCCCTGGCCCTGGCACCCGGGAGGCAACATACCTTCCAGGAGTCTCGCTCGTGACCACAGAATCTCCTATCTATTCCCCTAACCATTGAGTCTCCTATCACTATTGCTTTTCTATTCTCCCCCCTTCCCTACTGAGCCACAGAGCCAGACTCAGTGCCAGAGACCTGGCTGCTAGGGCCTTCCCCTGGTAGCTCATCCCCCTGTCATGTGAGAGTACCTTTAAGAAATGGATGTTTAAGCAATGTACCTTTAAGAAATGGAGCAGCCCATATTACTAAGAAGGTGACCAAGCATGTGGATGAAGGTAAAGCAGTGGATGTAGTGTACATGGATTTTAGTAAGGCATTTGATAAGGTTCCCCATTGTAGGCTTGTGCAGAAAGTAAGGAGGCATCGGATAGTGGGAAATTTGGCCAGTTGGATAACAAACTGGCTAACCGATAGAAGTCAGAGAGTGGTGGTAGATGACAAATATTCAGCCTGGAGCCCAGTTATCAGTGGCGTACCGCAGGGATCAGTTCTGGGTCCTCTGCTGTTTGTGATTTTCATTAACGACTTGGATGAGGGAGTTGAAGGGTGGGTCAGTAAATTTGCAGATGATACGAAGATTGGTGGAGTTGTGGATAGTGAGGAGGGCTGTTGTCGGCTTCAAAGAGACATAGATAGAATGCAGAGCTGGGCTGAGAAGTGGCAGATGGAGTTTAACCCTGACAAGTGTGAGGTTGTCCATTTTGGAAGGACAAATATGAATGCGGAATACAGGGTTAACGGTAGGGTTCTTGGCAATGTGGAGGAGCAGAGAGATCTTGGGGTCTATGTTCATAGATCTTTGAAAGTTGCCACTCAAGTGGATAGAGCTGTGAAGAAGGCCTATGGTTTGCTAGCGTTCATTAGCAGAGGGATTGAATTTAAGAGCCGTGAGGTGATGATGCAGCTGTACAAAACCTTGGTCAGGCCACATTTGGAGTACTGTGTGCAGTTCTGGTCGCCTCATTTTAGGAAGGATGTGGAAGCTTTGGAAAAGGTGCAAAGGAGATTTACCAGGATGTTGCCTGGAATGGAGAGTAGGTCTTACGAGGAAAGGTTGAGGGTGCTAGGCCTTTTCTCATTAGAACGGAGAAGGATGAGGGGAGACTTGATAGAGGTTTATAAGATGATATGGGGAATAGATAGAGTAGACAGTCAGAGACTTTTTCCCCGGGTGGAACAAACCATTACAAGGGGACATAATTTAAGATAAATGGTGGAAGATATAGAGGGGATGTCAGAGGTAGGTTCTTTACCCAGAGAGTAGTGGGGGCATGGAGTGCACTGCCTGTGGAAGTAGTTGAGTCGGAAACATTAGGGACCTTCAAGCGGCTATTGGATAGGTACATGGATTAGGGTAGAATAATGGAGTGTAGGTTAACTTCTTAAGGGCAGCACGGTAGCATTGTGGATAGCACAATTGCTTCACAGCTCCAGGGTCCCAAGTTCGATTCCCGGCTTGGGTCACTGTCTGTGCGGAGTCTGCACATCCTCCCCGTGACTGCGTGGGTTTCCTCCGGGTACTCCGGTTTCCTCCCACAGTCCAAAGATGTGCAGGTTGGGTGGATTGGCCATGATAAATTGTCCAAAATTCTATGATTAACCTAGGACAAAAGTTCGGCGCAACATCGTGGGCTGAAGGGCCTGTTCTGTGCTGTATTTCTCTATCTGATGTCAGAGGATGGGGGGAGCTGAGCTCACTTCTGCTTTTATGGGACAGCACGGTGGCACAGTGGTTAGCCCTGTTGCCTCACGGCGCCGAGGTCCCAGGTTCGAATCCTGGCTCTGGGTCACTGTCTGTGTGGAGTTTGCACATTCTCCCCGTATATGTGTGGGTTTCACCCCCACAACCCAAAGATGTGCAGGGTAGGTGGATTGGCTGCACTAAATTGCCCCTTAATTGGAAAAATGAATTGGGTACTCTAAATTTTTTTTTTTTTAAACTTCTGCTTTTAGTTTCAGTTTGAGAGAGAGCAGCTGAAAAGTGCCTGGTTGGTTTGCTGTGAGCTGTTTGAAAGGAGGAAGCCGGTTTGAGGAGAAAGCTGGGAATGTTTGTGTGTTTTGCAAAAAGCTGCAAGAATAAAACACAGAACTAGTCTGTTGATGTCTAAAAATCCAAAGACTATAAGTATATTGAATGTAACCTCATGTCTGTTGTTAAAGGTGTTAAGTCTTTTGGAGGTTTGAAGGAACATTTTGAGGGATTATTTAGTGTTGTATTATTTTCGGGGTTATCTTTGAAGTAAGGGGTGTTAAGGGATCCAATGTTTATTTAAAAAGGTTAAGTTGAACTCATGGAATAAACATTGTTTTGTGTTTAAAAACCCACGTGTCCATAATTGTAACACCACACCTGGAGACCAAGCCGTGTGCTTCAAAAGCAACAATACATTAAAGGGGGAGGTTGGTTGAACTCCATGATACATTTTGGGGTTCTGAAAATGTTGCTCCCATAACACCCCCCAACAGCATCCAAAACGGTATACTTGTTTTGAAGGGGAACGGCCATGAGGGATCCCTGCACTGTCTGCCCGTTTGTTTCCTTTCCCTTGACTGTAACCCAGATACTCTTATCCTGTACCTTGGGTGTGGCTACATCCCTGTAACTCTTCTCTATTACCCCCTCTACCTCCCGGATGATCTGAAGTTCATCCAGCTCCAGCTCCAGTTCCCTAACACGGTGTCTGAGGAGCTGGAGTTGGGTGCACTTCCCGCAGGTATAGTCAGCGGGGACACCGGTGGTATCCCTCACCACCCACATCCTACAGGAGGAGCATGCGACTGCCCTAGCCTCCATCCCCTCTTACCTTACAGAATATAGCTGCAATATGGATCAACTGGACCTCCGCCCTCCGACTCTGCTCCCAGTCAGCTGCAGTCTCTGTAAACTCTCGGCTCTCTTCACGCTCTGAGGAAATGTAGGAAATTAAATGAAAGGAGCACCTTACTCCCTCCTCACCGAACTCCCTTAGTTATCAAACTCTCACTATAGCACTCAAATGCACCCAAATTCAGCACTTCCTCAGTCACCAAACTCTCACTATAGCACTCAAATGCACCCAAATTCAACACTTCTTCAGTCACCAAACTCTCACTATAACACTCAAATGCACCCAAATTCAGCACTCCCTCAGTCACCAAACTCTCACTATAGCACTCAAATGCACCCAAATTCAACACTTCTTCAGTCACCAAACTCTCACTATAACACTCAAATGCACCCAAATTCAGCACTCCCTCAGTCACCAAACTCTCACTATAGCACTCAAATGCACCCAAGTTCAGCACTCCCCCAGTCACCAAACTCTCACTATAGCACTCAAATGCACCCAAATTCAGCACTCAGTGCAAACAAAGTCTGCACTATAGCTGGCTCAGATTTATACTGTGAATCTAGCCTCTGAAAACTGGCCTAATCCAATTAACTAATTAACAAGCTCCAGCTGCAAGTAGCTACAAGTAGAACCTTTGTTTAAAGCTGATTGAAAATTCACCTTCTTCTCAACCAAACAGCAATGTTTGGCTTCTCTCAACTTGTCATAAAATAATAAAAATTCCAACCCTGTTGCTGTAACCAATACTTATACAATTGGCATGTGGTCTGCTTGTCCAAATTCTAATTTCAGGGAACACCACTGAGCTGAGCACATGGCAACTGTACAATCAGCTGTTACGGGAAGCAGTTGAATATTTCCCAGTCTCTCCATGTCTGTCAGTGAATGGCTCTGTAATGTAACAGACACAGGGTGAATCTGCACGCAGGTTACGGCATCAATCATTGGCAAAGCTGCTGCTGTTGACTGAGTGAATACGGCGAGCCTCCTGTAATACACCAGAGGTGAGAGGGGGAGAAGGCTATGAGCACCTTACATCCACCTGCAAGTTTATTTTACCATATCATCTGAACGATGATGCCTCCAACGGTTAATTTTGTGCTCAAGTGTATAGACTGGAGTTTAAACCCATGACCTGCTAATTCTGAGGTAAAAGCGCTACCGACTGAGTCGCAGCTGACTGGAGGGCCTTTGCTCTCTTTGCTGGGAGAGAAGAAATACTGATACCGTTGATCCACAGTAAAGATTGTTGTAACAAGCACAGAAGCAGAGGAAAGTGCAATTAATAAAAGCAAAATATCGTGAATGCTGGAAATCTGAAATAAAAACAGAAAGCTGGAAATACTTAGCAGGTCTGACAGCATCTGTGGAGGGAGAAACTGTTAACATTTCACATTGAATACGACTATTCTTCAGAAATGAAGGAAGGTAAAAATCATAGAGCAGAATTCCCACAGCGCAGGAGGAAGCTAATTGGCCCATCGAGTCTGCACCGACCCTTTGAAAGAGCACACTCCTTAGTCCCATGCCAACACCCTATCCCCGTAACCCAATAATCCCATCTAACCTTTAGCCACTAAGGGGCAACATATCATGGCCAATTCACCTAACCTGCACATCTTTGGACTGTGGGAGGAAACCGGAGCACCCGGAGGAAACCCACGCAGACACGGGGAGGACGTGCAGACTCCACACAGACAGTGTCCCAAGCCGGAATCGAACCTGGCGCTGTGAAGCCACAATGCTAACCACTGTGCCACCGTGCCGCCCATATGATGGGTTATATGCCGCCAAAAGGGTGGGGGAACAAAAAGGAAAGTCTGGGATGGTTCGAGAATAGGAGAGATTAAATGACAAAGATGTCATGCAACAAAGGAAAAGAGAGTTATAATGGTTGTAGTACAGAGGCTAAGCATTTGTTCAAAGTGCAATTAAACTCTGGTCAGATTCTAATCTTTCTGATTAAAATCACTTTCCTTTTTCATCCAGCACGACCATAACAATTAGAATTTGTTGTGGTACAATAAATACAGGAATGTATGAAATGGGGGGAAATATATCATCTTGTCAGCTTTGTTTGTTTTATATTTTGATGTCAAACAAATGACCTGCATCCCATCAAGGGTTGAAAAGTTAAATCAGAGTCATTTTCTATAGCATTTGATAGCTGACTCCTTTGAACAAAGGCGTCATTTACATTTTAACCTGGTTGTTTGGCTTGATTAAATGGCCTTGTGATCTTTCTGTTTATCTTCTCATTACAGTTGGTACCAAGTGTAGTTTGAGTGGCAGTTGATAAGGTCTGGCTGCTTTGTTTTCTTAGGTGACTAGGGTGATTCTAAGTAACTAAAACAGTTACGAAAACAAGTTGTATATACACAGCCTCTTTAACATAGTAAAACCAGGCAACTCCAGACACGATGGCCAATGAATGGTGCAATATAAATCGAGGAAGAGGCAAGAGGTGATAAATGAGAAGCGCAAATATCTTGGGAGGATTGTGGGGCGAGAGGAGTTTACAGAGACAGGGCATTGGCAATCTACTCAGAAATGCCATTAAACGGGCTGCACAGGGCAGCACGGTGGCGCAGTGGGTTAGCACTGCAGTCCCACCGTGCCGAGGTCCCAGGTTCGATCCCGGCTCTGGGTCACAGTCCATGTGGAGTTTGCACATTCTGCGTGTGTTTCGCCCCCACAACCCAAAGATGTGCAGGGTAGGTGGATTGGCCATGCTAAATTGCCCCTTAATTGGAAAAAAAACTTGAAAGAAAAAGAAATGCCATTAAATGTGGCACAGTGGTTAGCACTGCTTCCTCACATCGCCACGGACCCGGGTTCAATCCGGCCTTGGGTGACATTGTCTGTGTGCAGTTTACACTTTCTCCTCCTGTCTGCGTGGGATTCCTCCGGGTGCTCCGGTTTCCTCCCACAGTCCAAAGACTTGCAGGTCAGGTGGATTGGCCATGATAAATTGTCCCTTAGTGTCCAGAGATGTGCAGGTTAGTTGGGGTTCTGGGGGTAAGGCAGGGGAGTGGGCCTAGGTTAGGGTGCTCTTTCAGAGATTCGGTGTAGACTCAATGGGCCGAATGGCCTTCTTCTGTACTGTAGGGATTCTATGCTGATTCTATGGTAAATATTCACTGCCTTAATCACATTTAACTGTTGTGACATTTCTAGACATTCATAATTGGATTAAATGGTGTGAAGTACAGCTGTCCTGTGTCAGTTTATTTTCACTTTGATGATCCACTGTACAGACATACAGGAGGATGTATGTCAGAACCTCTGCTGTATGTTATCCCATAGGGAGACTGGGGAGGCACAGATGGCATTGACTCAATGCAATTAACATTAGATTAGTTCCTGCGATGAGGGGGTTGTCCTATGAGAGTCTGAGTAAATTGGATCGATATTCTCTGGAGTTTGGAACAATGAGAGGTGATCAGATTGAAACATAGACGATTCTGAAGGGGTTTGACAGGGTGGATACTGAGAGATTGTTTCCCCCCCTGGCTGGGGTTTGACAGGGTGGATACTGAAAGATTGTTTCCCCCTGGCTGGGGTTTGACAGGGTGGATACTGAGAGATTGTTTCCCCCCCTGGCTGGGGTTTGACAGGGTGGATACTGAGAGATTGTTTCCCTCTGGCTGGGGTTTGACAGGGTGGATACTGAGAGATTGTTTCCCCCTGGCTGGGGTTTGACAGGGTGGATACTGAGAGATTGTTTCCCCCTGGCTGGGGTTTGACAGGGTGGATACTGAGAGATTGTTTCCCCCTGGCTGGGGTTTGACAGGGTGGATACTGAGAGATTGTTTCCCCCTGGCTGGGGTTTGACAGGGTGGATACTGAGAGATTGTTTCCCCCTGGCTGGGGTTTGACAGGGTGGATACTGAGAGATTGTTTCCCCCTGGCTGGGGTTTGACAGGGTGGATACTGAGAGATTGTTTCCCCCTGGCTGGGGTTTGACAGGGTGGATACTGAGAGATTGTTTCCCCCTGGCTGGGGTTTGACAGGGTGGATACTGAGAGATTGTTTCCCCCTGGCTGGGGTTTGACAGGGTGGATACTGAGAGATTGTTTCCCCCTGGCTGGGGTTTGACAGGGTGGATACTGAGAGATTGTTTCCCCCTGGCTGGGGTTTGACAGGGTGGATACTGAGAGATTGTTTCCCCCTGGCTGGGGTTTGACAGGGTGGATACTGAGAGATTGTTTCCCCCTGGCTGGGGTTGACAGGGTGGATACTGAGAGATTGTTTCCCCCTAGCTGGGGTTTGACAGGGTGGATACTGAAAGATTGTTTCCCCCTGGCTGGGGTTTGACAGGGTGGATACTGAGAGATTGTTTCCCCCCCCTGGCTGGGGTTTGACAGGGTGGATACTGAGAGATTGTTTCCCCCTGGCTGGGGTTTGACAGGGTGGATACGGAGAGATTGTTTCCCCCTGGCTGGGGTTTGACAGGGTGGATACTGAGAGATTGTTTCCCCCCCTGGCTGGGGTCTGACAGGGTGGATACTGAGATATTGTTTCCCCCCCTGGCTGGGGTTTGACAGGGTGGATACTGAGAGATTGTTTCCCCCTGGCTGGGGTTTGACAGGGTGGATACTGAGAGATTGTTTCCCCCCCTGGCTGGGGTTTGACAGGGTGGATACGGAGAGATTGTTTCCCCCTGGCTGGGGTTTGACAGGGTGGATACTGAGAGATTGTTTCCCCCCCTGGCTGGGGTTTGACAGGGTGGATACTGAGAGATTGTTTCCCCCTGGCTGGGGTGTGACAGGGTGGATACTGAGAGATTGTTTCCCCCTGGCTGGGGTTTGACAGGGTGGATACTGAGAGATTGTTTCCCCCCCTGGCTGGGGTTTGACAGGGTGGATACTGAGAGATTGTTTCCCCCTGGCTGGGGTTTGACAGGGTGGATACGGAGAGATTGTTTCCCCCTGGCTGGGGTTTGACAGGGTGGATACTGAGAGATTGTTTCCCCCCTGGCTGGGGTTTGACAGGGTGGATACTGAGAGATTGTTCCCCTCTGGCTGGGGTTTGATAGGGTGGATACTGAGAGATTGTTTCCCCCCTGGCTGGGGTTTGACAGGGTGGATACTGAGAGATTGTTTCCCCCTGGCGGGGTTTGACAGGGTGGATACTGAGAGATTGTTTCCCCCCTGGCTGGGGTTTGACAGGGTGGATACTGAGAGATTGTTTCCCTCTGGCTGGGGTTTGATAGGGTGGATACGGAGAGATTGTTTCCCCCCTGGCTGGGGTTTGACAGGGTGGATACTGAGAGATTGTTTCCCCCTGGCGGGGTTTGACAGGGTGGATACTGAGAGATTGTTTCCCCCCTGGCTGGGGTTTGACAGGGTGGATACTGAGAGATTGTTTCCCCCTGGCTGGGGTGTGACAGGGTGGATACTGAGAGATTGTTTCCCCCTGGCTGGGGTTTGACAGGGTGGATACTGAGAGATTGTTTCCCCCTGGCTGGGGTTTGACAGGGTGGATACTGAGAGATTGTTTCCCCCTGGCTGGGGTTTGACAGGGTGGATACGGAGAGAATGTTTCCCCCTGGCTGGGGTTTGACAGGGTGGACACTGAGAGATTGTTTCCCCCTGGCTGGGGTTTGACAGGGTGGACACTGAGAGATTGTTTCCCCCTGGCTGGGGTTTGACAGGGTGGATACTGAGAGATTGTTTCCCCCTCCTGGCTGGGGTTTGACAAGGTGGATACTGAGAGATTGTTTCCCCTTGGCTGGGGTTTGACAGGGTGGATACTGAGAGATTGTTTCCCCCTGGCTGGGGTTTGACAGGGTGGATACTGAGAGATTGTTTCCCCCTGGCTGGGGTTTGACAGGGTGGATACTGAGAGATTGTTCCCCCCTGGCTGGGGTTTGACAGGGTGGATACTGAGAGATTGTTTCCCCCTGGCTGGGGTTTGACAGGGTGGATACTGAGAGATTGTTTCCCCCTGGCTGGGGTTTGACAGGGTGGATACGGAGAGAATGTTTCCCCCTGGCTGGGGTTTGACAGGGTGGACACTGAGAGATTGTTTCCCCCTGGCTGGGGTTTGACAGGGTGGATACTGAGAGATTGTTTCCCCCTGGCTGGGGTTTGACAGGGTGGATACTGAGAGATTGTTTCCCCCTGGCTGGGGTTTGACAGGGTGGATACTGAGAGATTGTTTCCCACTGGCTGGGGTTTGACAGGGTGGATACTGAGAGATTGTTTCCCCCCTGGCTGGGGTGTGACAGGGTGGATACTGAGAGATTGTTTCCCCCTGGCTGGGGTGTGACAGGGTGGATACTGAGAGATTGTTTCCCCCTGGCTGGGGTTTGACAGGGTGGATACTGAGAGATTGTTTCCCCCTGGCTGGGGTTTGACAGGGTGGATACTGAGAGATTGTTTCCCCCTGGCTGGGGTTTGACAGGGTGGATACTGAGAGATTGTTTCCCCCTGGCTGGGGTTTGACAGGGTGGATACTGAGAGATTATTTCCCCCCCCCCCTGGCTGGGGTTTGACAGGGTGGATACTGAGAGATTGTTTCCCCCTGGCTGGGGTTTGACAGGGTGGATACTGAGAGATTGTTTCACCCCCCCCTGGCTGGGGTTTGACAAGGTGGATACTGAGAGATTGTTTCCCCCTGGCTGGGGTGTGACAGGGTGGATACTGAGAGATTGTTTCCCCCTGGCTGGGGTTTGACAGGGTGGATACTGAGAGATTGTTTCCCCCTGGCTGGGGTTTGACAGGGTGGATACTGAGAGATTGTTTCCCCCTGGCTGGGGTTTGACAGGGTGGATACTGAGAGATTGTTTCCCCCCCCTGGCTGGGGTTTGACAGGGTGGATACTGAGAGATTGTTTCCCCCTGGCTGGGGTTTGACAGGGTGGATACTGAGAGATTGTTTCCCCCTGGCTGGGGTTTGACAGGGTGGATACTGAGAGATTGTTTCCCCCTGGCTGGGGTTTGACAGGGTGGATACTGAGAGATTGTTTCCCCCTGGCTGGGGTTTGACAGGGTGGATACTGAGAGATTGTTTCCCCCTGGCTGGGGTTTGACAGGGTGGATACTGAGAGATTGTTTCCCCCTGGCTGGTGTTTGACAGGGTGGATACTGAGAGATTGTTTCCCCCTGGCTGGGGTTTGACAGGGTGGATACTGAGAGATTGTTTCCCCCTGGCTGGGGTTTGACAGGGTGGATACTGAGAGATTGTTTGCCCCTGGCTGGGGTTTGACAGGGTGGATACTGAGAGATTGTTTCCCCCTGGCTGGGGTTTGACAGGGTGGATACTGAGAGATTGTTTCCCCCTGGCTGGGGTTTGACAGGGTGGATACTGAGAGATTGTTTCCCCCTGGCTGGGGTTTGACAGGATGGATACTGAGAGATTGTTTCCCCCTGGCTGGGGTGTGGCAGGGTGGATACTGAGAGATTGTTTCCCCCTGCCTGGGGAATCTACAACACGGGGGGCACAGTCTCAGGATAAGGAAACAATCATTTAGGACTGAGATGAGGAGAAATCTCTTCACTCAAAGGGTTGTGAATGTTGGGAATTCTCCACCCCAGCTCTACAGAGATCGGGGTGCCCTCATCTCAAAGTGAAAGAGAAGACCCCCACCACGCCTCTGAGGTCCCAGGTTCGATCCCGGCTCTGGGTCACTGTCCGTGTGCAGTTTGCACATTCTCCCCGTGTCTGCGTGGGTTTCACCCCCACAACCCAAAGATATGCAGGCTAGGTGGATTGGCCATGCTAAATTGCCCCTTAATTGGAAAAAAAAGACCTCCACCACCATTACCACCATCGGGACATCAGTGCGCTCCCAATATCTCTGACATCCCCACATAGTGGGGGACCTACCCCCCCCCAAATGGGGTTCCCTGAAGGCCCCGACCCCCGGCCACGCCTCCTATTCCCGCTCCTGGCATTGCCAAAGCAGTAGTGATTCCTGCTGGCACCTGATGGTCCTGGAAGCAATGGTGTTAAACTGAATAAGTGTATTTATGTTCACATCCTCGCTGGGCGTGAACCTGATTACATCAGCATGGAGGGCCCGGGAAAATTGTGTTTGGAGTTCAAACCAGTGCAAATCCCGTCTTTTGTCACTAGCAGCAGTTAGCGGCCTTTACTGCATTTGCGCCCATGGCGGCTTTGAGGTAATCCAAAACTCTGCTCTCCACATCTTAACTCGCAAGCCCCATTCCTTTGTCACCCCCTGATTGCTGTACTACAATGGCTCTCAGTTGAGCGACGCCTTGATTTTAAATTCTCATCCTTATCTTCAAATCTCTAGGGCAGCACGGTGGCCTAGTGGTTAGCACGGCTGCCTCACGGCGCCGAGGTCCCAGGTTCAATCCCGGCTCTGGGTCACTGTCCGTGTGGAGTTTGCACATTCTCCCCGTGTCTGCGTGGGTTTCACCCCCCACAACCCAAAGATGTGCAGGGTAGGTGGATTGGCCAAGCTAAATTGCCCCTTAATTGGTAAAAAAGAATTGGGTAATCTAAATTTTTTTTTTAATTGAAACAAAACTCCTGTGAAGTGTCTTGGGATGTTTCATTGGGCTGGACTCTTCCGCCCCGCCCCCCCGCCGCAAAATCGCCACTGACGGAACGCGGACCATGTAAAGGTCCTTTGACCTTGGGTGGGAATTTCCAGTCGCTGGGCAAGCAAGGCCAAAGAATCCCGCCCTTTGTGTTCAGGCTGCTCGATAAAGATTTGTTGTTGTGGTGGTGGTTTGGGTGGGGCAGGAAAGCTTCAGGCCATCACCTTCCATGAGACAAATTTCAGTCAAAACCAGAGGTCACTAAGATTATGGTTGTTCATACTCTGTTCTGGGGGCAATTGGGGAATAATGTACCTCTCCTGTTACAGCACAGTTCAGCTGAGGATAGAATCAAATTCTGTCGGCTTAGATTTATTTAGCGAGACAGCACATTGCACATGAATCCACTAAAATGGAGTTTATTCTTCGCTCTGTCCCCTCCCAGCCTATCTAATGGTGCATTTGGAACTAGTACACTGGCAGCTGTAGTACACTGGCAGCTGTAGTACACTGGCAGCTGCTGAATTATTGATGGCATTGCAGCTGAATTCTTTTTGGAACTGGACTCCACCCATGGGGTCCATCAGGACGAGACCTTTAATAAACTGCCATTGTGCGTTTGCACTTCCAGGCTGAAACAGTCTTTATTTCATAGAATACACATTTACTCGAAAACAAATGTGTCCGTCCTTGTTACTGCCTATCCCTGGACTGCTGGATTTGATATGGGCATGAGAAAACATAAAAGAAGCTGCAAATGTGCAAACGATTGCTATTTTCTGGCGTCCCGCCAGCTGATCTAATCCTGTTACAAGACATGAATAATAAGGACTCAAATTCACCCACTTCCTCCCTCCTCCCTTTTCTAATTGTTTTTTTCTGCCCATCTGTTTTCTCCCAACAGTAAGTGTAAGGTGGACAATTTTCTCCACGCAGAACTTCACTCATACTCATGTTTCCAGCATGGGTGGCTTGTTGGAGCAGGAACTTCCATCGTGGGAGGGTTTGTTTTATTGGATGCATATATTGACAGGTGGGCCGTTGTTTGGGGTGGTGGGAGGATGGGATCGTTGTTATTGTTAAGGGGATTGATTTTGTATTTGTTACCGTTTACTGTCTGTGGGTGGGGTGTACACTTTGAAGGAAAATGTGAAAATGGAGAATCAAAGCATTTTAAAAAAAGACTCACAGGGTGGTCAACTTGGCACTGCCCAGCTGGCACCTTAGTACCGCCAGTTTGGCACTGCCAAAGTCCATGGGTGGCATTGCCAAGCTGGCAGGAGCACTGCCAGAATGCCAGGGTAGCAGTTCAAGGGTGCCCAAGTGCCAGGGTGGCACTGCCAAGGGTCAGGGAATGAGGTGGGGCTCATGCCCATGAAAGGAGGGTGGAGGGGGGAGGGGTTTGCAGAATGGGGTGCATGGCAGGTAAGTAGGTGCCTCTGGGAGCTCTGGGAGGTTGGGGGTGTGTGACGGGTGGGGGTCCTGTAGGGGGGACCTGTCAGGGGGTGTGTGGGGGGGGCCTGAGGAGAGGGGCCCCGATAGCAGGGTGTCCTCACTTGGGAGGGTGTAGGATTGTGCCCATGTGTATGGGGGGTGACATTGCCCATGGGTGGGTGATGTGGGGGACCCACAAGCTAACTTAGACATCGGGGCACCTGTTCAAAATGGTGGCCCGATCTCTGAGTTCAGCTCCACAATGCTGAAAAAAATACTGGGTGTGGGCTGAACTGGTGAGGAACTCCCCAGGGCTCAAAAAAGTGATGAAATGTCGTTTGATCACGGTCAGGAACTAGACTCCCTGAAAACCCCACCTCAAATGAACTTAGAAATGTTTCCGTTAAATTCCACCCAAGACCTCCAGAAGAGGTATCATGACCACCGGAAGCAGGCCAGTGGGATCAAACCACGGGACGTAGTATAGGTCTGCCATTTTGAGGACAGTGTTGGGGGTGCTGCCTGGTGGATAATGGGGGCCATAGTGGGGAAGACAGGACCAATCTCCTGACCTATACAGTCAAAACCAGAGAACAAACTGTACACAAGCATGTGGACCACCTCAAAGGCAGGGAGTCCGCACCAGAGATAACCCTGCCAATTGAACCAGTCCCTCGTCCCCCCTTGCCTACCATCCGTTAACCAGGGAGCCAGGGCCCAGGACAGCAGGAGATGGAAGACTCAGCATCAGATATGGATACGGAATTCTCAATACTTTCAGAGGACAGTTTGGACAGAGACGGATCGCCAACAGGACTACTCTACTGGTTGGCGTGGAAATGACGTTCCCCGACACCTTACACATCACGTGGAAGCACAACCATGGGGAAAGCAGCGAAGGAGACCTCCCCTGCATCCAGTGACAGAGGGACCTTTGGATTTCAGGGGGGGGGGATATAATAACCCTCACGAGACCCATGGGGACGACCCAATTGATCTCCCCATGGGGCACATGGAATACATGTTTGTCCGTTAATGGGCAGGGGCCCATCATCTGGGGTTTATAGAATCAACCCTTAAAAGCTGGCCCGATTGGGACCGGCACGATCGGTAGTCCCGGTTAGCACCTATATGCTGTATGCCACATTGCAGCCTTTACTTTGGCTGAAAATAAACTACCATTTTGATTCACCCTCTCGGCTCTCCTGAGCTTTTATAAAGGGGAAAGAGCTGGGAAGTGGGACAAAATTAATAACTCTGAGAGACTCCAAACTGGTACTATGTGTCAAATGGCCTCTCCTGTGCTGTAAAATTATGGGGTAGATTTTGGTTTTCAAGCATTTCGCTGATTTTGATATTAAGCATTGCTTGGGCAGAGCACAAAAAGGAAAATCTGCTGGAAGGAACGCAAGTTAATGGAAGAAAAACTAATGCGTACTGTAAGGAGCATGCAATTCTCCCTGAAAGATTTTCCTTTCTCCTCTCCACTCAGGCAGCTAGGTGGTAAAGGCAGTGATTCTTCATTTGCTCAGTACCACCCTGTTTGAAGACATGCTTGTAGTTCTAGAGCCTGTGGGACTGATAGCATCATCGTGCTTTTTCTTAGTTCAAAATGTCCGTGCGATATTCAACAGATTCTATTTGGAATATAAATTAGCTGGTCGAACTGAGATGTTTTGATTTGATATCATGCAATTGGAAGTATTTGTTTAATATCGATCCTTTTCTTTTCTCTCTCTTGCTGCAGTGCAGTCTCTAATTCTCAGCTCAAATCTGCAGCTATTGGATCTTGTCCAATGGATGACGTTTTGTCTTTTCTCTTAGCCAATATATTGGAGGCATTGACTTTTTCTTTAACAGCATTCGGCTCGATCAGCCTCCTGTTTCCATGGCAATGTGTGGTGGGGGAGGAGGAGAGTTATTGAGTGTGAGCTAAATCATTTACAAGCTTATTCATTTACTTCCTGCTCTCTGCATTTGAAATGAAACTGTGGTACCGCTTTTGTGCAAGTTAACTTTTATGTAACACAAATCAGATTTTTTGTGGAGAGGGAAACCATTCATTTTTATTCAGATATAGGTAAATATGCAGAAATTACGTTATCAACATACAGGATTAAGAGCACATAGGCACGTGCAAAGAATTAAAGGTAAGGATGATAGCCCAACACATCATCCCTGTCAGACCCTGTTGAATTTTCTATGGCTATGCTCATTACAATACTGAGGGCATGACCTCAGTACTATTAATGCCAGTTCTCAGTTGGTGTTATAGGAAACTGTAGTCAGTTCTCAGCAAGTGTATATTCAACTTAAAAGAAGCCAACATTAAAAAAAACGGTAAGGCAAAAAGGCCATGGGCAATTTTCAAAAATTGGACGAACTTTGGCTCCCAGCATTACACAGAACCTTGAAACTGGGCCTACAAAAAGCTCAAAGCTAATCAACAGATGGCAAAGACAATTAAACCACGTAATGAAAAGCATCTATCCAAAATTGAAAAGATTTTGTCTCAACCATCAGTGTTCTGTGAACTGCTATTGAAATGTAAATAGTACTTACAGGTTAATAAGCTAGAAACCACTGTGTCTGAATGTACCCTCACATTCCTTGGAAATGCTAATCTCAAATGCTATCGCTGATCAGGTTTTGATTACAGCAAAACCCGATATGATAACCTGGATCTTCCTCATTGAAACACCTTTGTATGTTCATGGACCTAGAAAATGAGATTGCTACAACATGTAAGAAGACACAGTATTTATCTCATGTAAGGGCAGCAGGGTGCTGATGTTTGCAAATTTATTGTTGTTATAATATGGGCAGCACAGTAGCACAGTGGTTAGCACTGTTGCTTCACAGTGCCAGGGTCCCAAGTTCGATTCCCGCTTGGGTCACTGTCTGTGTGGAGTCTGCACATCCTCCCCGTGTGTGTGTGGGTTTCCTCCGGGTGCTCCGGTTTCCTCCCACAGTCCCGAAAGACGTGCTGTTAGGTGAATTGGACATTCTGAATTCTCCCTCTGTGACCCGAACAGGCGCCGGAATGTGGCGACTAGGGGCTTTTCACAGTAACTTCATTGCAGTGTTAATGTAAGCCTACTTGTGACACTAATAAAGATTATTATTACTGTATAGACTATTAAAAAGAAGAGTTGTTGGAGTTTGCACATTCTCCCCATGTCTGCGTGGGTTTCACCCCCACAACCCAAAGATGTGCAGGGTGGGTGGATTGGCCACGCTAAACTGCCCCTTAATTGGAAAAAATGAATTGGGTGCTCTAAATTAATTAAATAAATAAAGAAGAGTTGTGCGCCTTGGCAATTTTCTGTACTTGGTCAGGTTCAGGCCAACCCTTAGTTAGGAGTAAAAGCGGGGAGGTGGGGATTCTTACTACAGACCTCGGGGGCTGGGGGTGGGAGAGGTCAGCTATGGTCATGAGGCTATCCCAATCCTTAGGATCCACCCAGGTCCTTGTTTTTCTGGTGTGAAATGTAGTTCAGAAATAGGTTGCCTCAAAATCAAATCCTTTGTGTATTGTACCTTTCTCCCCAGCCACTTAATAACCCCAGGGAATTCGATCCCGGCTCCGGGTCACTGTCTGTGTGGAGTTTGCACATTCTCCCCGTGTCTGCGTGGGTTTCGCCCCCACAACCCAAAGATGTGCAGGCTAGGTGGATTGGCCACGCTAAATTGCCCCTTAATTGGAAGAAATTAATTGGGTACTCTAAAAATTTAAAAAAAAGAAAAAAAAAGAAAAAAAAAAAATAACCCCAGGGAAGATTCTGCATAAATATTCCCACATCCCTGAAAGTAACTGATAGAATAATCATACAACTCCACTGTTTAATTTTGCCTTGGTATCTCCACTTGGAGCTCTCCCCTCCCCTTCTCCCAGCATTACAAAAACCATCATATCTTGAGCAGTACTTGAATAAGACAACTGGTGCCAACTGAAATGAGTTGGATATCTGTAGATACATGATCAGATTTGAATAATTGTTAAACACAGGTATCCGACCATGCACAAGACAAAGAGTGTCTCAGGCAAAATTGATTTATTTTGGTCCAGATTTTATGGAATATGACAATTGAAAAATCAACCTAATCTGTGACTGACCACAGCACCCACATAAGTGATTATATATCATTTTATGGGACATTGACATTGCACATATTTGTTTTGCAAATGACACAAAAAAGACAAAGAGGGCCTGTGGGTTATATAAATCTGTGCAGTTTATGGAACATTTGCAAACGATTTGCAGATCAGTCCTGAAATAATACACCAGCATATTGAATTTACAGACTACAGTACTACTTATTTCATGAACAGTTCAGGGATATGAGCAGTGCCTGTTACCAGTATGGGAGGTATGGATATTTTAGTCACACAAGAGGCTGGGTGGCAAGTGAAACAATTCTGTGGAGTCAGCAGCATTCTGAAGGGCGAACGTATTTTGTTCATCAGCAGATCCATGTGAAATCAATGTCAGGGCTGTGACTGATGATCACATCACTGTAACCCCCGAGCTTATTCAAGCATTGATTTTAGAACATCAATTTCACCTGCAAAAATATTTAAAAAAAAATAAATTTAGAGTACCCAATTATTTTTTTCCAATTAAGGGCAATTTAGCGTGGCCAATCCACCTAACCTGCGCATCTTTGGGTTGTGGGGGTGAGACCCACACAGACACGGGGAGAATATGCAAACTCCACATGGACAGTGACCCAGGGCCGGGATTCGAACGCGGGTCCTCAGCGCCGTAGTCCCAGTGCTAACCACTCTGCCACGTGCCTGTCTGCAAAAATATTGCCGTTTTTACTGACAGCATTCATTTAACCTTAAAATCTATCTGAAAACGATTTATCATTGTAGTTCGCCTTGTTTTTCATGTTTCTCTGACTTGGTCATTTTACCATTCAATGTGGAAATTAACAATACCAGACCAGGAAGAACTCAGGTTTGAGTTCATAGAATTTAGGGCAGCACTGCTGCCTCACGGCGCCGAGGTCCCAGGTTTGATCCCGGCCCTGGGTCACTGACCATGTGGAGTTTGCACATTCTCCCCATGTCTGTGTGGGTTTCACCCCCACAACCCAAAGATGTGCAGGGTAGGTGGATTGGCCACGCTAAATTTCCCCTTAATTGGAAAAAATGAATTGGGTACTCTAAATTTTTTTTTTAAATCATCGAGTTTACAGTGCAGAGGAGGCCATGCGGCCCATCGGGTCTACACCGGCCCCTGGACAAAGCACCCTACGCCCCCACCCTATCGCCGCAACCCAGTAACCCCATCTAACCTTTCTTGGAAACTAAGGGCAATTTATCATGGCCAATCCACCTAACCTGCACATCTTTGGACTGTGGGAGGAAACCAGAGCACCCGGAGGAAACCCACACAGACACAGGGAGAACGTGCAAACTCCACACGGACAGTCACCTGAGGCCGGAATTGTACCTGGGACCCTGGAGCAGTGAGGAAGCAGTGCTAACCACTGTGCCACCATGCTGCCCCATTTTGAGTTCTTCAGGGACCCAGGTTCAATTCCGGCTTTGTCTGCATGGAGTTTGCACGTTCTTCCCATGTCTGCGTGGGTTTCCTCCCGCAAGCCAAGGATGTGGATGTTAGGTGGATTGGCCATGATAGATTACCACTTCATGTCCAGGGATGTACAGGTTAGGTTACAGGGGCAGGGCAGGGTGGGCGGGGGAGGGACCTAGGCAGGATGCTCTTCCAGAGGGTCAGTGTGGAGTCGATGGGCCAAATGGCCTCCATCTGCACTATAGGGATTCTATGATTCTGGTTTGTGCCGAATTAGCTCTCTCACCAGACGGGCAGTGTTGGGTGCCACAGATGGCCACAACACCCCAGAGAAGGAAAGGAAAGAAACTAATTATGGTTCCACTCTCTTTCACCATCGAAGAAAAGTACTGTATACACGTTTGGATGTTAGCTGAGGACAGAAGTAGGCTCAGCTGTTAAGCGCCTTCTGGCATCCTGCTGATGCTAACTGCCGTAAGCTCATCTGTGAATAACAAATCGTGACCATTTGAATTAGGTACCAGAGACAGCTAGCACAGGTGGAGCAGTACCCCAACACAATTCAGCACCTTAGTGAGAAGAAGGGAGAAACCTGGAAGGGGAGGAATTTTAAAGAAACTGATTTTTGTCTAGAGTAGAGAATAGGTTCTAATAGCAATAAATACAAAGTAATGTTTGCATATACTGGTATTTTTCACCATGTTCAAGTAATTACTCATATAAACACAGATATATTTACTGCATTTTGAGTTATTCTTTCTTGATGTTGACTTTTTCTTACATGCATGTATTTGTCTTTCATCAAGTAAAATGGAAAAGAAAATCCTTTTTACTGCTGTATTAACTCATAGTATATTTAGCTGGCAGTTCCTATCTATTATATTCACCCTCTGCTGTGCCAGTGAAATCTCAGTTTGCAGCTTTTACACTTCACAAACGGGGTCTGGCTCTATCATTTCACACGTAGTTTTCATCAATTGAATTCTTTATCTGCATTCCCTCCCAGGAATTGCACAACTACTGCAGCCACATTGAATGATTCTGGGGCCTTTCAAGTATGTCACAGTACTATATCAGGTGGCACATTTATAGACGAGACCATCAGGGAGCTATAGCTATTTATCATCCTCCCCTAACAAAAATTAAGCATTTGTATCTAAGATTGAATGTGGTATTTTTAAAAATTGTGTCATGTCATGGTAAAATAATTGTTTCACTCACAGAAATCATACCCCGCCTTTAAGTGATGGGGTTTCACGGGCGGCACGGTGGCGCAGTGGTTAGCACTGCTGCCTCGCGGTGCTGAGGACCCGGGTTCGATCGCGGCCCTGGGTCACTGTCCGTGTGGAGTTTGCACATTCTCTCCGTGTCTGCGTGGGTCTCACCCCCACAATCCAAAGATGTGCTGGTTAGGTGGATTGGCCACGCTAAATTGCCCCTTAATTGGAAGAAAATTTAAAAGATAAAAAATAACTGATGGGGTTTTTTGAGACAACTGTATGAGGGAAGGCTTAATCATTCAAATTAAACACTAATACCTTTTGTAAATTGATCAAATATGTGGCACATTCCAAGGTCCAAGATAATGTACTGAGGGACGCACTAAAGCTTGGGGCAGCTGCCACAAAGGCTCAATGGGGTTTAAGTCGGTGTTTATCAAACTATTTTTCCCGGGTCCCACTTTTACCAACCAGCTGACCTTTGTAACCCACACCGGCCAATCTTTGCCACCCACCATTTTCACGTACCTTTAATGCAATAGAGGAGCCTGCTTGGTCCTCATGATCTCACTTGCTTTGTCAGTCAATGCTACATTTCTGCTAAGGACTTCAGCTGATGATTTAAGTTCTCGCTGCACCCTTTGAATAAAATCATGAAGTTTGTCCTCGAACCCGCCATGTTTAGTGTTCAAATGCCTTTGAAGATTTGAGGGTTTAAACTTGTTTTGCCAGAACTATCTTGCATATAATACACATGGGTTTTGCATTCTGATTTGCACTGGCACAATTAGGGTGGAAGTGATAGCTTAAGTGGGTCAGTGCAGACTCGATGGGCCGAATGGCCTCCTTCTGCTCTGTATGTTCTATGTTCTAATTAAAGCCACACCTCAAGAAATCATCTTTATACTGCTTTGTTCCCGATTTCAGTTTCTTAATAATTGTTCATTTACTAGATACTCTGGAGCTCTGGTGCAGCTCACACCAGCGCTGTTTTGTCCTGCCGTGGACTCTCCTGAGAAGCTCTCTCCAACAGATTCAATTGTGAGATCCTGGCCTGTTTGTGTCTCTGGCCCTTCATTATTACTAAATGACCTATCTTCAGTTCTTCACACAGTCCTGTTGCTTGCGGGCAGCTACAAAATGGAGGAATCTCTCCGCCATGATTTTGTGCCCAAAGCACGAACATACAGGACACGTAATGTCAGTCTTCCACCAAAGGCACGTGACCTGCTCTCTGCCACTGAATGTTTGTATTTAAAGGCCAGTCGCGACTAGCACTCTCAACCTAAAAGCCGGTCGAGGCCGTTGGGCCCTTCTCCTGCGATTGGGAATGCCGCGACCAATCACTCCGTGACCCTCCCGACACCCGCCTGTGAATCACCAGTTGTTGCAACCCTATGGTTGAAAAACCCTGTACTGGCTGGTACTGGTTGTGGGTTTGGAAGGAGCTGTCTGAGGAACCTTGATGAGTTCCTGCAGTGCATCTTGTAGACGGTACACACGGCTGCCACTGTTCGGTCAGTGGTACAGAGAGTGAATGTTTGTGGATGGGGTGCCAATCAATCAGGGCTGCTTTGTCCTGGATGGTGTCGAGCTTCTTGAGTGTTGTTGGAGCTGCACTCATCCAGGCAAGTGGAGAGGATTCCATCACACTCCTGACTTGTGCCTTGTAGGTGGGGAGTCAGGAGGTGAGTTACTCGCTGAAGGATTCCTAGCTTCTAACCTGCTCTTGTAGCTACAATATTGATATGGCGAGCACAGTTTAGATTGTGGTCAATGGTAACTCCCAGGATGTTTTTTTTAAATATAAATTTAGAGTGCCCAATTCTTTTTTTCCAAATAAGGAGCAATTTAGCGTGAGCGTGGCCAATCCACCTACCCTGCATATATTCATGGGTTGTGGGGGTGAGACCCACTCAGACACAGGAAGAATGTACAAACTCCACATGGACAATACCCCGGGGCTGGGATCGAACCTGTGTCCTTGCTGCCGAGAGGCAACAGTGCTAATCACCGTGCTGCCAATTCCCAGGATGTTGATAGTGGGGGATTCAGCAATTGTAATGTCATTGAACGTCAAGGAGCGATGATTTGATTCTCTCTTGTTGGAGATGGTCATTGCCTGGAACTTGTGAGGCACAAATGTTTCTTTCCATTTGTCAGCCCCAAGCCTTGCTATCATCCAGGTCTTGTTGCATTTGGACATGGACTGCTTCAGAGTCTAAGGAGTCACAAATGGTGCAGAACAATTTGTAATCATCAGTGAACATCGCCACTACTGACCTTAAGTTGGAAGGAAGGTCATTGATGAAGCAGCTGAAGATGGTTGGGCCTAGGACACTACCCTGAGGAACTCCAGCAGTAATGCCCTGGGGCTAAGGTGACTGACCTCCAACCACCACAACCATCTCCCTTTATGTCAGGTATGACTCCAACCAGCGGAGAGTTTTCCCTCTGATTCCCATTGGCCCCAGTTTAGCTCGGGCTCTTTGATTTTTAAAAATAAATTTAGATTACCCAATTATTTTTTCCAATTAAGGGGCAATTTAGCGTGGCCAATCCACCTACTCTGCACATTTTTGGGTTGTGGGGGCGAAACCCACGCAGACACAGAGAGAATGAGCAAACTCCACACGGACAGTGACCCAGAGCCAGGATCGAACCTGGGACCTCAGCGCCGTGAGGCGGTTGTGCTAACCACTAGGCCACCGTGCTGCCTCGGGCTCTTTGATGCCATACTTGGTCAAATGCTGCCTTGATGTCAAGGGCAGTCACTCTCACCTCACCTCTGGAGTTCAGCTCTTTTGTCCATGTTTGAACCATTGAGTGACCCTGGTGGCACCCAAACTGAGCATCAGTGAGCAGGTTATTGGTAATTAAGTTCCGCTTGATAGCACTGTTGATGACTGCTTCCTTCACTTCACTGATGATTGAGAGTAGACTGACAGGGCGGTAATTGGCCGGGATGTATTTGACCTGCTTTTCGTGTACAGGACATAACTGGGCAATTTTCAAAATTGCTGGGTAGATGCGAGTGTTGTAGCTGTACTGGAACAGTTTGGCTAGGAACGTGGCAGGTTCTGGAGCACATGTCTTCATTGCTGTTGTCGGAATATTGTCAGGACCCATATTGTCAGCCTTTGCAGTATGTAGTGCCTTCATCCGTTTCATCATATCAGGTGGAGTGAATCAAATTGCTAGAAGACTGACATCTGTGATGCTGGGGACCTCCAGAGGAGACCGAGATGGATCATCCACTCGGCACATCTGGCTGAAGATGGCAGCACGTTGGCGCAGTGGTTAGCATTGCTGCCTCAAGGCACCGAGGTCCCAGGTTCGATTCTGGGTCACTGTCCGTGTGGAGTTTGCACATTCTCCCCGTGTTTGCGTGGATTTCGCCCCCACAACCCAAAGATGTGCAGGGTAGGTGGATTGGCCATGCTAAATTGGCCCTTAATTGGAAAAATGAATTGGGTACTCTAAATTTATAAAAAAAAACACATCTGGCTGAAGATTGTTGCAAATGCCTCAGCCTTGTCTTTTGCACAGATGTGCTGGGCTCCACCATCATTCAGGATGGGGATAATGTGGAACCTTCTCCTCCAGTGAGTTGTTTAATTGTCTTTTTTTAAATATAAATTTAAGTACCCAATTATTTTTGTTCCAATTAAGGAGCAATTTAGCGTGGCCAATTCACTACCCTGCACATCTTTGGGTTGTGGGGGTGAGACCCATGCAGACACGGGGAGAATGTGCAATCTCCACACGGACAGTGACCCGGGGCCAGGATCGAACCCCGTGTCCTCGGTGCCGTGAGGCAGCAGTGCTAACCACTGTGTCACCGTGCCTCCCAAATTGTTTAATTGTCCACCACCAATCACATCTGGATGTGGCAGGACTGCAGAGCTTAGATCTGATCTGTAGGTTGTGGGATCAAAAAACGAATAACAGTACAGTGCAGGGTGACATTGGCCATGCTAAATTGCCCCTTAATTGGGAAAAAAAGAATAGGGTACTTTAAATTCAAATAAATAACAGTACAGCACAGGAACAAGCCTGCGCCGATCATGGGGCGGGATTCTCCGGACACTGATGCCAGAATCCCGTTCGGTGATCGGCAGGAGAATCCCTGGTTGCGACGAAATCGTGGACGGCACCGCTTTTGCGATGCTCTGCTCCCTCAAAAATGGCGTACTTGCAGAGTATGCCATACGCCGTTGGGACGGCCTCAGGACATCACCTGAGGCCCTCCCTGATGCTCCGCCCCCATGGGCCAAGTCCCCGATGGCGTGGGACACTTATCCTTTTTCTTCCATGGACCCCGCATGGCGACTGCGGACTGAGTCCGGCACCACTAGTGTCGGAGGGGGTGCCGTTCCGCTGGCAGGGGGCCTTTGTCGGGGGCTGGTGGAACTGGTGGGGGTGGTCCAGGGTGGCGAGGCTGGTTCCAGGGGGGCAGTTTTTGGCAGTTGGTTCCGCGCGCGGACGGCGCCATGTTGCACGCGTGGCCGCTGCAGGCCGCTACCGTGCACAGCCATGGACTCAGCAATTCTCCGGCCATATCCGCATATATGTGTTTGTGTAGCCCACCTCTTCACTCACCTGAGGAAGGAGCTGTGCTCCGAAAGCTAGTGATTCCAAACAAACCTGTTGGACTTTAACCTGATGTTGTAAGACTTCTTACTATGTCCCTTAGTAATTGACTTTTCCACCCTGGGAAAACGCTTCCGACTATCCACTCTGTCCATGCCACTCAATTTTGTAAACTTATCGCTTAGCTCTGATGTTGCTCTTTTATCTTTATTAATAATAACCACAAGACGCAAGTATGTTCTGTGTATTGGACAAATGACCACACAACCAGTATATTAGTTCAATTATTGTTATTATTAAACACAGGCTTGGTTCTATGCGTAATAATCTACATGCGGCTACACACTAAACTATACCTAACAGCTTAAATGACCTTTACTTAACTTCCAAGTGACCGGCTCTGTGCAGATGAGGCCTTTGTCTGAATCCCCATGTGTGGCGGCTGGAAGTTGTCAGGTACGTCTCGGCTACGGCTCGTCCTGCAGGTAGCAATCGCGGGTCCTTGAACTTGGCTGGTCGATGTGCTGCAGTTGGTGGGGCAGAGGCCGGTCCCAAAAGAGACAGAATGTTGGTCGCACAGTTCTTCTTATCCTCCAATCTTTCGCGCTCTTTTGGGCGGTCCCAACCCGGGGTCCAATGGATCGATAGGACTTTGATCAACCAAATCGATTCTGGCCAATTAGGGGCGGGTACCTTGATAGCTGGGCAGGTCCAAGTTGTTATTGTCCAAGGCACGTATGCACTCCCTAATAAGGTGAATAGGCGCCCCCGAGTCTGTTACTGCTGTTATGTTTCAATCGGAGTCCCATTGTCCAGGGGAAATCGGTGATTGACCTTTAGCAGGTGCAAGTATCGGTGTAGGTCTAGTTTCCTCTGCACAATACACAGGGGCTGTGCATCATCTGTGTCCCAACCTGACCACAATTCCCATGATCCTTTATGGGTGGCCATTGTAGATGGCCACACTGTCTATCACTTGCTGCTCATGTTGTTTGGCATGGAAGTAGTCCTGTGTTGTAGCTTCACCAGGTTGACACCTCATTTTTCAATATGGTGCTGCTCCTGGCATGCCCTCCTGCACTCTTCATTGAACTATACATGCTGGGTGGGCAGATGGGACGATAGATACAATCTGTGTGGTGCCATCTGTACTGCAACTTCAATGGGCAGTGTTGCTGTGAAACGAGAGGACCCCAATAATCTGTGCAGTGACCCCTGCTTCGCCATGGCCAGTGGAGCGAGCTGGGCGGTGGAAATCTAGCTCGAATAGCTTGCTCCCAAACCTGGTGAGGATGGTAAGGTTTAGCACTGCACCTCCCATCCTTCTTTGCGGCATTCTGACTTCTCTTCTGCTGAAAGTGACAAATAGATTGCATCATTAGTGTGCCCTCACCCTGAAGGTCCATTCATGGTGGTGAACTCCCCCTCCCCCAATTACCGGTTAGCTGGCCGTGTTACTACAGGGCACCCTCCAGGGTGCAGAGGCCAAGTGGTCAGACATCCCAGTTTTGCCATTGCACACTTCAGTGCCAATTGTCACATGCCACCTTGCATGGAAACATAGAAAATAGGAGCAGGAAGAGGACATTCGGCCCTTCAAGCCAGCTCTGCCATTCATTATGATCATGGCTGATCATCCAACTCAATAACCTCATCCCACCTTCCTCCCATATCCTTTGATTCCCTTTGCATCAAGCTGTAGCCACCTAAAATGGACACTGGACTAACAAGATGGAGAACTGCTAAGACTGCAGGGAAAAGCAGTTTAGCCAAGGCAAGCAGTCTGCAAAGACTGATTAGCATTTTGCACGCAGCAAAACTAGTTTCTGGCCAGGTGGAAGATCTCAAACCAAAGGTGTTAATAGCAAAACGTTTTGCATATTAATGAGGCAATCCAGATCTGGGCACACACAATGGCAACATTTGGGTTTGAATAGATACTTTAAGTGGATGTCCAGACAGAGCGGCACCAGAAGTATCCACCATAGAGACCGCCCCCTCCATCGAGGAAAGACCCTCACATTGGGGGAATTCAAAAGATATCGATTAGGATCTGATCCAATCGATACCTGAAGGTGAAAGCCCGCCCCAAAAGAGGCACGGACATTGGGGCCCTATAAAGATAGACCCCCACACATGGTCCTGTCTGTTGTTTTCGTGCTCCGGCTTTGACTTCGACCAAGAACTTCGACTTGTATCCTGACTCCAGCCGTTGAGCACCAGCCGCCGAACCGTAAGTGACAATACGACGCTCGCTACGCGAACCAGCCCCACTGGACCCCCAGCGACCAGCACACTCTCTGAAGGTTGCAGACCAAGATCGGAACGAAGGCCTCGCTCCCTGACCTTGCCTGTTCCTGTTTAGTTAAGTATTCTGATCGCTTAGTTTAGTTATAGCTTAGTCCTTTAGCGTGTGCATGCGTATTTATTATACTTGTATAATAAATATTGATCGTTTGGAACTTACTAATCGGTGTATCGTTTTATTACTTTGAACCTGACCTTGGAATATTTGTGAGGTGTCTAGATACGGCACCTGGCGACTCCCGAGCTGAAAATACATACATAGAGCCTAGCAGTGTTAAGCACACGGCCTTTAAACGGAGGCGTGTTAATACACTCCAATAAACGCGAATTACACTCAAGTAAAACGTGCAACAAAGTGCTATATCTAACTGCTTCTTGAAAACATACAATGATTTGGCCTCAACTACTTCCTGTGGTAGCAAATTCCACAGGCTGACAACTCTCTGGGTGAAGACATTCCTCCGCATCGCTGTCTTACAATGTTACTTGATCTGGGGAACAGGCACCCGACTTCTCCACATAGTTCCTTGTCATCTTTGCACTTATCCTTGCCGACCACAGCAGATGATTGAACCTCTTGCGGCAATGCACTCAGGGGTGAAGCACCACGTCGTGCCCACTGACCTCAGCAGCCACCTCGCTCCAAGCCTTCTTCGTCAGGTGGGGCGGCATTTGTCTGCTGTCCCTGGGCATCAGGTTGTCCCGCCTGGCTGTTACTTCCTGGACAAGGCTTCACAGGCTGTCATCCAAGAAGCTGTAGGCTGACCGGACCTCTCCTGCCGCCTCCCGTGGCCGCCAGTTGCTGAGGCCATTGCCATGTAAATGTCCACTTGCAGCACTGGATTGTTAAAGTTCCTTCAACCTCCCAAGCACCTCCTGGCAGCGTTCATGGAGCTACCTCTGCACTTTTTACACCCCCCCACTGGGCCCCCATTGGATGCCGGCACCAGACACGTTCAGGCCCAAGTGTAGTGAAGCGACTCAGAGGGCCAGATACAATGTTGGAACAAATTGAACTATCTTGTAATATTGCACTTTATGTAAAATCTAATTTAATACTTGATGATATAAATAATTTCCTTGTGAGCAACTCCTTTCTTTTTCTCACTGTCTATGGAAGTTACTGGCCAGTGTCATTCTCTTCAGGAAGACACTCCAATTTTAAAAATATATAAATTTAGATTACCCAATTATTTATTTCCAATTAAGGGGCAATTTAGCCTGGCCAATCCACCTATCCTGCACATCTTTGGGTTGTGGAGATGAAACCCACGCAGACACGGGGAGAATGTGCAAACTCCACACGGACAGTGACCCAGAGCCGGGATCGAACCCGGGACCTCAGCGCCGTGACGCAGCAGTGCTAACCACTAGGCCACCGTGCTGCCCACACTCCAATTTGAAGAAGATGTGGCAGGGTGAGTGAAGGGTAACATTAATGAGATGAAAACTAGGCAGGTTCCACAATGATGAACAATCCACTCCTCCTTTACAAATGTTATAAATAAAGTCAATTTAAAAAAAAGAATATGCTTAATTGGAAGGGTTTTCTTTAAGAGAAAATAGTTATTTCAATTAATTTGGTTCCAATCTTTTTGTGAAGATATTTATCAGCCAGTTGTCTCCTCAAGAGAATTACACTGGCCAGTAAACTTTTTTTTTAAATATAATTTTTATTGGAATTGTTTACAGAAAATATAAAACATGACAAACAATGAAATGCAACAAAATAACCCATAATAACTGTGACACCCCCAGACTGTATCGGCGCATGTATCACATCCCCCCCACCCCCCAACCCCAATGAACAACAAAAGAACTTAAAAATATATTAAAATTAAATAAACAAACATAGTCATTGTCGCCCCCCCCCCCTTTTCCCTCCCCCCCGGGTTGCTGCTGCTACTGTCCCCGTACCCTACCGTTGAGCCAGAAAGTCGAGAAAAGGCTGCCACCGCCTAAAGAACCCTTGTACCGACCCTCTCAGGGCGAATTTGACCTTCTCTAGCTTAATGAAACCAGCCATGTCATTGATCCAGGTCTCCACGCTTGGGGGCCTCGCATCCTTCCATTGTAGCAAGATCCTTCGCCGGGCTACTAGGGACGCAAAGGCCAGCACACCGGCCTCTTTCGCCTCCTGCACTCCCGGCTCCACCCCAACCCCAAAAATCGCGAGTCCCCATCCTGGCTTGACCCTGGATCCCACCACCCTCGACACCGTCCTCGCCACCCCCTTCCAGAACTCCTCCAGTGCCGGGCATGCCCAGAACATATGGGCATGGTTCGCTGGACTCCCCGAGCACCTGACACACCTGTCCTCACCCCCAAAGAACCTACTCATCCTCGTCCCAGTCATGTGGGCCCTATGCAGCACCTTGAATTGGATGAGGCTAAGCCGCGCACACGAGGAGGAAGAATTAACCCTCTCCAGAGCATCAGCCCATGTCCCGTCTTCGATCTGTTCCCCCAGTTCCCCCTCCCACTTAGCTTTCAGCTCCTCTACTGACGCCTCCTCCGCCTCCTGCATAACCTTGTAGATATCGGATATCTTCCCCTCCCCGACCCAGACCCCTGAAAGCACCCTGTCGCTCACCCCCCTCGCGGGAAGCGAAGGGAATCCCTCCACCTGCTGCCTAGCAAATGCCTTTACCTGCAGATACCTGAACATGTTCCCCGGGGGGAGCCCAAATTTCTCCTCCAACTCCCCCAGGCTCGCAAACCTCCCATCAATAAACAGGTCCCTCAGCTGTCTGATGCCCGCTCTGTGCCAACCCTGAAATCCCCCATCAATGTTCCCCGGGACGAACCTATGGTTCCCCCTTAACGGAGCCTCCATTGAGCCCCCCACTTCTCCCCTATGTCGCCTCCACTGCCCCCAAATCTTGAGGGTAGCCGCCACCACCGGACTCGTGGTATACCTCGTAGGAGGGAGCGGCCACGGCGCCGTTACCAGGGCCCCCAGGCTTGTATCCCCACAGGACGCCCTCTCCATCCGTTTCCATGCTGCCCCCTCCCCCTCCATTACCCACTTGCGCACCATCGACACATTCGCCGCCCAATAATACCCCGAGAGATTGGGTAACGCCAGCCCCCCACCATCTCTACCCCGCTCCAAGAAGACCCTCTTCACCCTCGGGGTCCCATGCGCCCAAACAAAGCTCATGATGCTGCTAGTCACCCTTCTAAAAAAGGCCCTAGGGATAAAGATGGGCAAACACTGAAAAAGGAACAAGAACCTCGGGAGAACCGTCATTTTGACGGACTGCACTCTACCCGCCAACGATAGCGGCACCATGTCCCACCTTTTAAAGTCCTCCTCCATCTGCTCCACCAGCCTGGTAAAATTAAGCTTATGGAGAGTCCCCCAACTCCTGGCCACCTGCACCCCCAGGTATCTGAAACTCTTCACTGCCCTCTTAAATGGGAGTCTCCCAATTCCCTCCTCCTGATCACCCGGGTGTACTACAAATACCTCACTCTTGCCTAAATTTAACTTATAGCCCGAGAAGCCCCCAAATTCCGCTAACAGCTCCACCTCACTGGCCAGTAAACTTCCATAGACAGTGAGAAAAGGAAAGGAGTTGCTCAGAGGAAAAGGATTGATAGCATAGCTTAGCATAGCAGATGCATGCTGTAGTGACACTGCTACCCACTGAGCCACAGCTACCTCCACTTTTGCCACTGAGGCTGAAGGTCAAAGATTCAAGTTTCTTTCCAGAGACTTGAGCCCAAAAACTACGCTGATGCACCCAGTCCAAGATGAATGTTATAGGTCCCAGGACACAATATTAAGAACAGCCGGGCAGTTCTCCCTAATGCGCTTGCTAATATTTATTGTTTTTGTTAATTTACAGGACTCAATTATTTTTCCCAATTAAGGGGCAATTTAGTGTGGCCAATCCACCTAACCAGCACATCTTTGGGTTATGGGGGTGAGACCCACGCAGGGGATAATGTGCAAACTCCACACGGACACTAACAGTGACCCAGAGCAGGGATCGAACCTGGGACTTTGGCGCCATGAGGCAGCAGCACTAACCATTGCGCCACCGTGCTGCCCTTAATATTTATTGTTTAATCAACATCATTGAAAACAAGTTTGCATGGTTATGATCACATTACTGTTTGTTGAAGTAAATTGGTTACTGTGTTTTCTACATTACAATAACGACAACTCAAAAGTGCTTAGCTGGCTGTAAAATGCTTGGGTGATCCTGAGATTGTTGCAGGTGCTATAGAAATGCAAGTTATTTCTTACTAGCCAAATCAAGCTAAGCTAATGGAATCAGATTCTGAGACCTTCTCTTTCACATCTTGCTGAAAACTGGAAGACATTATACAATTATGTAGGGATATTGCATTCCTGGAAGTGGCTACAATAACCTCAGAATTGAATTGCAAATGCGGTTACAGTTTTATGGATGTGACAGCAGTCACATGCTCCAATGTGATAAAGGAGGTTTACAACCCACCAGGGTGCCAGGACTGTCTCTATGGCAACAGAGCTATTCATCTCCTAGCAACAGGATTGAAGAATCGACTGTCCACTCTAATTAGCTTTCCAGCATGCAATCTGGAAGAGGCGAGGTGCAATGGGATTACTGACAGTGGCATGTCTGATGTGCTGTTGAATAACTAGTGAACAAAAGTGTTGTGGAAAATAATTTAATTGTTTGCCCTTTTGTTTTATTGCAGAGAAATTTAATATTAAAAAGGGAAAGTGGCTTTTTCATTATTCGTCAAAAACATCTGACCAAAAGCATGGTTCACATTTCCAATTACCTATCTGTCAATTTCATAACCTCAGAGTAACAGTGTTGATCGGTACCAATTCAGTCAGAATCAATAGCGTTGGTGAGCAGATTACTGCAGTAACATTTTGAAGATGGTCATGGCTCCCCCAGTAGGCCAGTGGACAAATGTGCAATTCAGTGTCTGCCAGAAAGTACAATACAGAATGTGCTTCTGAGTTATCTGGGCAGTAGGCGGCACGGCGGCGCAGTGGTTAGCACTGCTGCCTCACGGTGCCGAGGTGCCAGGTTCAATCCCGGCCCTGGGTCACTGACCGTGTGGAGGTTGCACATTCTACCCCTGTCTGCATGGGTCTCACCCCCACAACCCAAAGATGTGCAGGGTAGGTGGATTGGCCACGCTAAATTGCCCCTTTATTGGAAAAAATTAATTGGGTACTCTAAAATTTAAAAAAAGTTAACTGGGCAGCAAGAGGGGTACTTCAGTGACTCCAGAATAAAGAAAAATAAACATATTTTCTGCTTTCTGAGATGACTCCTGCTAAAATGTCCAGATGGCTATCAGATGAGCATATTGTCAGACCTGGCTTGAATACGACCTAGGGTTGGACCACTTACCAAATTCCAACATTGAGAATTACATAATGAACAGGGGTGTCCAAAGAGGTGCAGGTTAGGTGAGGTTACGGGGAGGGCGGCAGGTAGCACAGTGGTTAGCACTGTTGCTTCACAGCACCAGGGACCCGGGTTTGATTCATGGCTTAGGTCACTGTCTGTGCGGAGTCTGCACGTTTTCCCAATGTCTGCATGGGTTCCCTCCGGGTGCTCCGGTTTCCTCCCACAAGTCAATAGGTGAGCTGGATATTCTGAATTCTCCCTCTGCATACCGAATAGGTGCCATGGTGTGGCGACTAGCGGCTTTTCACAGTAACTTCACTGCAGTGTTAATGTGAGCCTACTGGGGCAGCATGGTGGCACAGTGGTTAGCATTGCTGCCTACGGCGCTGAGGACCCGGGTTCGAATCCCGGCCCTGGGTCACTGTCGTGTGGAGTTTGCACATTCTCCCCGTGTCTGCGTGGGTTTCGCCCCCACAACCCAAAGATGTGCAGGGTAGGTGGATTGGCCACACTAAATTGCCCCTTAATTGGAAAAAATAATTGGGTTCTCTAAATTTATTTATTTTTTAAATGTGAGCCTGCTTGTGACACTAATAAAGATTATTATTGTCGGGATAGGGCAGGGCAACATGGTGGCGCAGTGGGTTAGCCCACTGCAGATTAGGTGGATTGGCCATGCTAAATTGTCCCCTAGTGTCCAGGGATGTGTGGATTAAGTGGGGTTACGGGGTTGCAGGGATAGGATGTAAGCCTGGGTAGGGTTCTCTTTCAGATGGTCGGTGCAGACTCAATGGGCCGAGTGGCCTCCTTCTGCACTGTAGGGATCCTACTCTATGATTTGACTCCACATGACAGCTTTCCCCTTTATTAGACCATTGTTGCAGAAGATTCTGTCAAATAAAACTGTGGAATGAATCAGAGGAAATATAACTACTTGTAATGAGTTTGCTGATCTCTAGTGGCGGCACGGTGGTGCAGTGGTTAGCACTGCTGCCTCAGGGCGCTGAGGACCCAGATTCGGCCCCGGAGGTACACGTGTGAATAGAGTGATAGCACAAGATCAGGTTGTGTTGTACCCTCACACTCCCAACCATGACAAGTGAAGAATGGCCCTCTGGATGAACCCTGCCCTTCCTGTGGTACTGTACCCTATGAAGGGTCTTTAAGAGTAAAAAAGGGGACAAACACACCTCTATACATTAAATGGACATTATTTACTGCAGGTCAGGTGCAAACCTACAAGAAACAATAGGGAGGTGATCTAGGAGTCAATGCAAATCTATCATTTTTAAAATGTATTTGCTCATGGGATGTGAGCATCATTGGCTAGACCAGCATTTATTGCCCATCCCTAATTGCCCTTGTGGTGAGCCACCTTCTTGAACCGCTGCAGTCCATGTGGTGTAGATACACCCACGGTGCTGTTAGGGAGGGAGTTCCAGGTCTTTGACCCAGTGACAGTGAAGGAATGGCAATTGTAGCTCCAAGTCAGCATGGTGAGTGACTTTCAGGGGAAATTGCACAGGTTAGAGTTCCCATGTGTCTGCTGCCTTTGTCTTTAGGTGGTAAGGGTCATGAGCTTGGAAGGCACTGTCAGTGGAACCTTGATGAGCTCCTGCAGTGCATCTTGTAGATGTTACACGCGGCTGCTACTGTTCATCAGTGGAGGAAGGAGTGAATGTCAAAGGTGGTGGATGGGGTGCCAATCAGGCGGGGCTGCTTTGTCCTGGATGCTGTTGAGCTTCTTGAGTGTTGTTGAAGCTGTACTCGTCCAGGCAAATGGAGAGTATTCCTTCACACTTCTGATTTGTGCCTTGTAGATGTTGGACAGGCTTTGGGGGGTCAGGAGGTGAGTTACTCAGCACAGGATTCCCAGCCTCTGATCTGCTCTTGCAGCCACAGTATTTATATGGCTGGTCCACTTCAGTTTCTGGTTAATGGTAACTCCCAGGATGTTGATTTCATGATCACATTTGCACACCGAAACACAGGGACAAATAAAGACAGGTGCAATTGATCGTTATTATTACGTCTTGGTGCCATGCTGCTGCAGATGCTAATAAGTGTGGGACAGAGAGATAGAGGCGGGTCTATGGGCAGATGCCCTGTGCAGGGTTAATACCTCCTCATCGTGCACCAGGCTTAGCCTGATACAATTTAAGGTAGTCCACCGGGCACACATGACAGTGGCTAGGATGAGCAAGTTCTTCGGGGTAGAGGTTAGGTGTGCGAGGTGCGCGGGAAGCCCAGCAAATCATGTCCACATGTTTTGGGCATGCCTGAAGCTTAGAGGGTTTTGGCAGGATTTTGCTGAGGCAATGTCCACGGTGCTAAAAACACGGGTGGTGCCGAGTCTGGAGGTAGCAATCTTTGGAGTGTCGGAAGATCCGAAAGTTCAGAGGCGAACAAAGCCGACGTTCTCGCCTTTGCCTTCCTGGTAGCCCAGAGACGGATCTTATTAATGTGGAGGGACTCAAAGCCCCAGAGTGTAGAGACCTGGGTTAGTGACATGGCTGGGTTTCTCAGTCTCGAGAAGATAAAGTTTGCCTTAAGAGGGTCAATGTTAGGGTTCTCCCGGAGGTGGCAGCCGTTCGTCGACTTTCTCAGGGAAAATTAAAATGTCAGCAGATGCAGTACTCCAAGGGGGGGGGGGGGGGGGGGGGGGGGGGGGGGTGCAGGCGGATTGTTGTTGTATGGTTGAGGTGTGTGAAGGGGGGAGGAATGTTCATTTTGCCATGTGGATGTTATTGTTTTTGTTAATGTTATAACAATTTTCAAATACCTCAATAAAAATATTATTAAATAAAGTGTGGGACAGTGATGATATGGAAATAGATTAAAACGTATTTGAAATCATTGTGATAATCTGATAAGGTGATAGGTTCCAGCTAGATCTAAATACTCTGCACACTGTCCCAGCAAATTGTATGTATTGCGAAGAATGGTTTATTGGACAAGGTACTAAATGGCCACAATCACTCCGTGTGGCTGCCTGGAGTCATCACCTCGATAAGAGGAATAAAGGGAAAAAATCTGAGGACAAATTGAAGGGGAGAAAAAATCACCGCAGTATGATCACATGGTACAATAGCACTGCAGTATGAGTCACATGGTACACAGGAACCACCCATTCTTTTAAAACGGATAAACTTTAACGGGGCCAACAATAACTTGAGAAAATGTTAAGCTATTATTGTTAGCCGTACAATAAAGAAACAGCAGTTCGACATCCATTGGAGCCAGGCATATATTTGTAATCATGATATTAACAAATGGATCTACCTTCACTGTAGTCGTTTACACTGTAGTCTGAACCCCTCGATCCCTTGTAACAAACTCCTTTGCAATCTATGCTTTGGCTGATAGATGCAATTGAAGCTCACACCTGGCTGTCGTCTAATGTTTAATCCATCTCTACCAGCAGAAAACCGACATCCCCATATTAAAGCATATTCAGTGTGTACAGCGTTTCTCTCTTCGCTGAATCGTTAAACCGTTGGACACCAATGATCACCTGAAATAGAAACTCGCTAAATAACTGGGCAGGGTTACTGGGAAATTGTGCTAAAATGAACTCTATGTATAACTTGACGAAATCAGAATTCGGCTGTAAAAGTCACTGCAATTTTGAGTAGCTCTGCATTGGACATACCCGTCAGCACAAAAGACTGTCTTGCAAACATGAAAAACGTTCCCCCACCCCGCCCCGTCCCATCGCCCGTTTTGTAACTTGAAACAATACCGACAAAAAAAAAACAAAAGTTCAAGTAAGGACTGGGTTTGATCCCCCCCACCGCCAACAATATTTGCTGCGAAGTTTCTCGGCTGTAACAAGAACAGAGAAGGCGCCGTTAGCATTAGAGAGTGCTGGGCGAATTGTAACATGTACAACGTTTTCTGCTACATTGAGAGAGGAGGCAATTCAGCCTCACCTCGTTACAAACGAGACAAAGATGCCAGGGTAACATTACAGGTTATTGTATTCATTATGCAGTAACCTGTAAATAAAGGAATACATTTTACATTCAGGTTCCAATAGTTCAATGCTGGAATTACATTATTAATCCACCAGCGTGGTTTATATTGTGTAAAATGTTGCATTAATCGTTGGAAAGGGAAAATTATTTTTGTTAAAGAAATGGCTTAATTAATTGTAGCAATAATGTTTTAATGGAAAGAATAGCCAGAAAATTTATTTTTAAATTGCTATTTATAATTTATCCACACGTTTCCTTCGTTTCATGAGCAGTTCCAGTAATGCGCTTTCCAGTATTAACAGAGAAAGGATATTTATATTTAATTTCTCTTCATAAGGCGGGACAATTTTGCCGTTTTGGAAGGATGGCGGTTTGAATAATTGTTAAGATGTTTTACGTTTCAAAAAGCGGAATCTTACATTGTTCAGTTCTCTGGGTTCTGTGGTGTTTTATCAAATGTCAGCCTTTGTTTGGAACCACAAGTGGTCAAGGCGATTAGCTTATTCAGGAGCCAATCCTGGCCCCTGGAGGCATCTCCTGGAGGACGTACCTTCCTATCAGAGAGTCGACATCGTGGTGCTTCCCCATCACTCAAACTCAACTCCTCCAATGAGAGTGGGAGAGCTGCCCAGGACCCGCAGTCGGGCCCCAGTATAAGAACATGTCTCTCCCATCTGAATTGTAGGTTTTTTCTTACGACGACCCGTAAAAGTCGCACTGTAGGAAGAAGTCGGTCAAGCCTTCTCTTTATTCCATTTGTTTTGTCTACTACCAAGGACCAGGCATCATGGTAAGATGCTGTTTAATGCAAAAAGGTTATTTTTCCCAGCTCGCAACACATTTAAATTTTATATTGTAAGACGTGTGTCCTAATTTTGAAGCATCCTAATGATGTATTTTTCAGTACACTTGGTTTATTTAGTCTTTGAATTACACTACGCAAATTAATCTCATAAAACATTTAAGGGACAGCTAGATGCGTTACTTGGGGGGTGGGTGGGAGGAACAGAAGGATATGCTGATAGGATGAGATGAAGTAGGGGTGGGAAGTGGCTCGTGTGGAGCATAAACAACGGGCCCAATGGCCTGTCTGCTGTAATTGCAATGTAATAAACTATGTTGCCTATGAATGTTTTGGCTACAATAGGAAATAAGTATTAAGATCAAAATAACATCTAATAAGTATTAAAATATAAATAAGGGTAGGTAATGTACATGTACGCTATTCACATTCCGTCAATATAATCCACTTCATATTGAGAAAGCCACTTCTCAGTGGATTTCTGCAATTAATGTATTATGTAGAAGAAAAGAAAGACCAGAATTAATGGCGAATTTATTAGGATTGGACATGCAAAAGATCCATTGTTTCGCCAGCTAATTGTTACAAATAGATCGAAAGCGATGCTTTAAGATGCAACTTGTGAAACGTGAATCTTCTGTTTGAATGCAATAGGAGTGGATCAAAGCAATGTGATCTGAATTGAGCAATCCTCTCCTTCAAATGACTTTGTTTAGTTGGGACAGTGCAACGTCTGCACATGCTTCCAGGGTTTCCTGTTCCATGGCCATTGCTCCAAGCTGCAGTTTCAGACCCATGCCCCTGGCGAAATCACTGCAGGTCGATTTGACTAACGGCATTACGTCAGCGATGGTCATGCGTAGGGCACAAAGCCAACGTCAAACGAGGTCACCAAGAAATTGACAGGTTGCAATTCATGTGGCGCTATGTAACAATGGCACCCCGATTGGTTACTGTGTTGATATTCCGGGGGGGGGGGATGACTTGGAGGAAAGATTCAATCTGATCGACGGTTTGGCATCCGACTAAACAATGAGACATTTGAAGGTTTCTTTTTGCAGGGGGAGGGGGAGACAATCCGCACTGCAGTGTGACCCCACCCAAATTCAGCATCAGAACCAGTGATTTTGACCAGCTCACGGATACTGCAGTACTAACAGTAAAGGGATGTGCCCTTTTCAGCCTCGCCGATATGATCAACGCTGCTGTCCTGCGAGAAGCAGCTCGTGATATGCAGAGCAATCGCATTCTCGAAATTAATTGTATTTTACAGGAGGGGCCAACGCACTTTGATCAAACGCGCACCTCATCACAATTCTGGGTTATAAAAGCGATATTTAAACGATTTCTGGACAAAATTAATTTTCACGTTCAAAATATATATTAAAGTTCAAACGAGAGCGTCATTGCGGATCACAGTGAGATTTGAATCGCTTTGTAAAGTGTAAATCATTGCTTAAAAGCAGTTCATGTATTTAATGAAAACATATTGTGACAAAATGCACATCAAGGTGGCCGATACAAGGTATTAGAAAGTAATTATATTTTATCACAATGTAATCCTGTTGTGCAATATTGAGGGTGGAGTGAGGAAGCACTATAAAACTTGCTGAATTGATGTGCCTAATTTCTGTATGGGCTATGAACCTGAATTGCCAAATTTAATCCTGTGTCTGTCCACACTACACTTTTCTCATGGTATCTCCTTTAAACATGAGATCTTCCATCCTGCCACACCTACGCCTCTTCTATTGAATACAATTTATTTAACATCAATTTCCAAGTTACCCCTGATGTACTCACAACCACAATGATAGCAAGACTGCCCCTGACACTGACCTGCTGGTGAAACCAACAGAATTACAACTGCTTCATACTATCAAAATGTGTCTTACAGCTGCCTCATAGGTTGCAGTGTGCAGTCACCTAACCCTGCCTTTCTTCTGCATGAGATCATTATTGTCCCATCAGCTGGCCAAAAATGAGACCACCATTAGATTTGCAGCTCATTCAGAGGGAGCGTACATTTGCTGCCACATTGGGGGACTGTTTTGGGTCTTAGGATAAGCATGAATGCAGAAACAAAGATACATGGAATAAATTTTAGGCAAGGTGTTTAAGTAGTTGATCGCAGCTTTGTACTTGTTTTTGTGCAGCGTGAGTGTATCAGTATCCATGTTGGCCAAGCTGGAGTCCAGATTGGAAATGCCTGCTGGGAGCTCTATTGCTTGGAACACGGCATCCAGCCTGATGGGCAGATGCCCAGTGACAAGACCATCGGAGGTGGAGATGATTCCTTCAACACCTTCTTCAGTGAAACAGGAGCAGGCAAACATGTTCCACGAGCTGTGTTCGTGGACTTGGAGCCAACTGTCATAGGTAAGTGACAAACTAATTTCAGTCATTGTTGTTTATCAGCAAATTGGAGAGACCATTCTCCTTTTGCTTTGAAAACAGTACTTTGCTATATCTCAAACTATACATGGGTCATCGTGGTTCAATGGGTTTCCAATCTGCTATCTATTTGTTGTTCACAAATTACCTTTTTCCATGCCAGTTTAAAACCCAAAACCGAGAAACTAAAAATATTTTACTTTCCTTCTTCCAGATGAGGTTCGTACTGGTACTTACCGCCAGCTCTTCCACCCTGAACAGCTTATAACTGGCAAGGAGGATGCAGCCAATAACTATGCCCGTGGGCATTACACAATTGGCAAGGAGATCATTGACCTGGTCCTGGACCGAGTCCGTAAACTGGTGAGTCCATTAACTGCTGTGGACAAGTATCCATCGCCATGTGGGGACGTTAACTGTTGCCACTAGCCATATTTATATACCAGGTATCTGATATTTACAATTTGTCTTCCACAGGCTGACCAATGCACAGGTCTCCAGGGTTTCCTGGTCTTCCACAGCTTTGGTGGTGGCACTGGCTCTGGTTTTACATCCCTGCTGATGGAGCGTCTCTCTGTTGACTATGGCAAGAAATCGAAGCTTGAATTCTCCATCTACCCAGCTCCACAAGTGTCTACTGCAGTGGTAGAACCCTACAACTCTATCCTGACCACTCACACCACCCTGGAGCACTCTGATTGTGCTTTTATGGTTGACAATGAAGCCATCTACGATATCTGCCGACGAAACCTAGACATTGACCGGCCAACTTACACCAACCTCAACCGATTAATAGGCCAGATAGTGTCATCTATCACTGCCTCACTCCGCTTTGATGGTGCCCTGAATGTTGATCTGACAGAGTTCCAGACCAACTTGGTGCCATACCCCCGTATCCACTTCCCATTGGCCACATATGCACCAGTTATCTCGGCTGAGAAAGCCTATCATGAGCAGCTTTCTGTGTCTGAGATTACCAATGCTTGCTTTGAGCCAGCTAACCAAATGGTCAAATGTGACCCCCGCCATGGCAAGTACATGGCCTGCTGTCTCCTTTACCGAGGTGACGTGGTGCCAAAAGATGTTAATGCAGCTATTGCTACTATTAAAACTAAACGTACCATCCAATTTGTGGATTGGTGTCCAACTGGTTTCAAGGTTGGGATCAACTACCAGCCTCCCACTGTGGTACCTGGAGGTGACCTGGCCAAGGTTCAGCGGGCTGTGTGTATGCTGAGCAACACCACAGCCATTGCTGAAGCTTGGGCTCGCCTGGACCACAAGTTTGACCTGATGTATGCCAAGCGTGCCTTTGTTCACTGGTATGTTGGTGAGGGTATGGAGGAAGGGGAGTTCTCAGAGGCTCGTGAAGACATGGCTGCTCTGGAGAAAGATTATGAAGAAGTCGGTGTTGATTCTGTAGAAGGGGAAGGAGAGGAGGAAGGGGAAGAATATTAAAATGTTTTTCACATCACAATATGGTGCTGCTGCAACAGGGAACCAAGATAAAAGTATAAAAAGTGTGAGTTAAACATAGTGAATTGTAACTGACGATTAACCAATTTGAAGTAGGGACCTTCAATTCGCTAATTATCAGGATATTCACTGCTGCATAAGTCATGTTCATTATTGTTCAATCCACTTTAAATGATGTTTGCATTCCATATTTATTTTTTTTAAAAAGCATACTCTGGTGTTTTTTTACAACTTTTCTTCTACCCAACTTTTGCGTCCCTTGTGCTGCATCATTATGCCAAGCCTCCGCAATTGACCTCAACTGGCTTTAGGTCAGTGGATAGCTGGGCTTTTCATTATTTAAACAAGGTATGATTGAATTTTGAACTTGCATTATTGGTCATAATCTGCAGCAATGAACATCTAAATTGAGAGATTGCTGTGCAGCATTGCAAAACCAACTTCTGTTGCAAGTATAACTCATGTTCTGTCTTTATTGCTTTCTCAATAAATAAGATCCCTGTCTTCACCTGCTTCACTGCATTTAACATTTCTTAAACAGAACTGCCTTCCTTTTCTATTGGCACTCATTAGGTAATAGAGCACAGCAAATGCTGGCATTTTGAGCATTAAATGGGACTTGAGAACACTGCAGCTACCAACATTAATAGTTAAGTACATAGAAATCCCAAAATACCATCTGAAGTTAATCCAAATCATTCATTTCTTAAAGATTAGACAGGAGTTTGAACACAATCCATGTATTCTAGATAGCTAAAGTAGTCTTACATACTTAATTCCCCAGATACTTAAATATGAATTAGGAGCAAGAGTTAGCTACTCGGCCTTTCAAGCCTGTCCGTCATTCAATTAAATTATGGCCGATCTGATTGTAACCTCAACTCCACATTCTCACCTACCCCCAATAGTCTTATCAACAATCTATCGATTCTGCCTTAAAAAGACTCGTCAACCTTTTGAGGGAGAAAGTTCTACGGATTCACGAATCGCTGAGAGAAAACCTGTTTCTTCATCTCTGCCCTAAATGGGCAACCATGTTTTTTAAACAGTGGCCCCTAGATTTTCAAGAGAAAACTTCCTCTCCATACCCACCCTGTAAAGACCCCGCAAGATCTTTATATATTTCAATCATGGTAGCACAGTGGTTAGCACAGTTTCTTCACAGCTCCATGGTCCCAGATTCGATTCCCAGCTTGGGTCTGCATGCACATTCTTCCCTTGTCTGCGTGGGTTTCCTCTGGGTGCTATGGTTTCCTCCCACAGTCCAAACGTGCAGGTTCGGTGGATTGGCCATGCTAAATTGTCCCTTAGTGTCCAAAAAGGTTGGCTGGTACGGGATAGGGTGGAGGCATGGGCTTAAGTGGGGTGCTAGGGCAGCACGTGGCACAGTGGTTAGCCTACGGTGCTGAGGACCCGGGTTCGAATCCCAGTCCTGGGTCACTGTCCATGTGGAATTTGCTCATTCTTCCCGTGTCTGCATGGGTTTCATCCCCACAATTGCCCCTTCATTGGAAAATAAATAATTGGGTACTCTAAATTTAAAGGAAAAAACAATTAAGTGGGGGTGCTCTTTCCAATGGCCAGTGCAGACCTGATGGGCCGAATGGCCTCCTTCTGCACTGGAAATTCTATGATAATCAAGTTGCTCCTTATTCTTCTAAACTTCAGTGAAGATGAGCCTGGCCTGTCCATCCTTTCCTTATAAGAAACCTGCCTCAGCCAGGAATTAGTTTAGTAAACCTCTGATCTGCTTCTAATGCATTTACATCTTTCCATAAATAAGGGAACCAATACATTTTTTTCCAAAAAGTGTACCCGATTCATTTTTTCCAGTTAAGGTGCAATTTAGCGTGGCCAATCCACTCAAACATGGGGAGAATGTGCAAACTCCACACAGTGAACCAGAGCCGGGATCGAACCTGTGACCTCGGTGCCGTGAGGCAGTAGTCCTAACCACTGAGCCACCGTGCTGCCCTTAGGGGAACCAATATGGAACACGATACTCCAGATGTGTTCTGACCAATGCCTTGTATATCTGAAGCATAATCTCCCTACTTTATTCAATTCCCCTTTTTTTTTAAATTTAGAGTACCCAATTATTTTTTTCCACTTAAGGGGCAATTTAGCGTGCCCAATCCACCAACACTGCACCTCTTTGGGTTGGTAGCACTGCAGCCTCACGGCGCCGAGGTCCCAGGTACAATCCCGGCTCTGGGTCACTGTCCAGGTGGAGTTTGCACATTCTCCCCGTGTCTGCGTGGCTTTCACCCCCCACAACCCAAAGATGTGCAGGGTAGGTGGATTGAACACGCTAAATTGCCCCTTAATTGGAAAAAATGAATTGGGTACTCTAAATTTATTTTTTAAAACGACTATTGCAGAGTCAGGTCCCAGAATGGAATCCCGACTCCATAGACCATAACTTGAGATTTAGAGACAGAGATGAACAGAGTCACAGGACTGCCAATGAACGTTTAAGAAAAGAATTTTAAAAAAATTAAAAACGAAAGGATTGACTATAATACAACACTCCTACAACCCACTTATATCCTCACAGATGTACACAGATTTTAAGGATAACACAGCTTACAAAATATATCTTATACTATAATGTTCTCAGAAGCTACACTGTCCATGTAAATGAATAAACAAAATGTGATCAGACTTCCACACTCTGAAACTAAGTGGCAGATGCCACCCAATATTACTTCTGTGTATTTTTCGTCAAATGCCCCCAGATGTTTTTCAAACTGTGAGCCGATTGGTCTCACTGGAACTCTGACTTCCACATGTGTGTTTCCAAACTCCACTCTTGGAAAAAACACACCTTAGAATCTTCTCCCAAACAACGTTTCCTCTTGGTTGGCCTTCACCAAGGATTCACTTCCAGGATTTCAATCTCTCCTTTCAATTCCTCTGCTCGGGATTGCCATGTGCATTCAAACTTCCACATAATATCTCAGGTATGCAGCTACTCCCAGTGCATAGGTCCCAGGTTTGATTCCGGCTCTGGATCACTGTCCGTGTGGAGTTTGCACATTCTCCCCGTATTTGCGTGGGTGTCACCCCCACAACCCAAAGATGTGCAGGGTAGGTAGATTGGCCACACTTAATTGCCCCTTAATTGGAAAAAAATGAATTGGGCACTCTAAATTTATATTGAAAAAGGTATGCAGCTACACCAACAGAACACTATTACTTTTGAAGCTGTTAAAGAGTATCACCAACATTAGGATTACTTTAAATGTCTGGCTTCTCACGAGCCAACTTCTCAGGGTCTGCATCTTTCAGCTCCGTGTTTAACTGGAAGCTTTCGTTCTGCTCTTTTCTTTAACTTAATACCTTTAAAAAAAAAATTTTTTTTTTAAGAGCACCCAATTAAGGGGCAATTTAGCATGGCCAATCCACCTACCCTGCACATCTTTGGGTTGTGGGGGGCGAAACCCACACAAACACGGGGAGAATGTGCAAACTCCACACAGACAGTGACCCAGAACCGGGATCAAACCTGGGACCTCGGCGCCATGAGGCAGCAGGGCTAACCCACTGCGCCACTGTGCTGTCTTTCAGTGAACAATACCTTGTTCAGATTCCAGATCTTTGGCCCTTTGACTTCAGTCTTCCTGGGACTGCTCTTTCATTCCATGGTTTCTAGAACTGTCTGTTCTTTAACTTCTGGAACTTGGTTTCTGCCCCTTAATCCATTGTCCTGCCTCTCTGCTGGCAGTTTCCGTGAGAGCTCATGTACCTGGTTCCAACCGAACAACAAGTGCTTATGTTTTTCAGTGCGGGTCGCTGGTTGTTAAGCAAGAGCCTGGTCTTTCATTAAACTGTTTATTTTCACATTGTAAACCATTTAATTACAATGTAGGCACAGTTTAAAGTAATCAAAACTCACAGACATGCAGGCACCTTTGTTTGACATGTAGCTAACTAAAGTTTCAACACTTTCTTACACAGGAACACAGAATTAAACTCAATTAAATCTGTCATCGGGAAAATGTTGGAGTCCATTATAAAGGATGTAATAGCAGAGCATTTAGAAATACATAATATAATCAATCAGAGTCAGCATGGCTTCATGAAGGAAAAATCATGCCTGACAAATTTATTGGAATTCTTTGAGATGGTAATGAGTGATAGATAAAGGGGAATCAGTAGATGTAATATACTTGGATTTTCAAAAAACATTCAACAAAGGTACTGCACAAAAGGCTACTTAATAAGATAAGAGCCCATGGCGTTGGAGGCAGTGGGTTAGCACGGACAGAGGATTGGTTAACTGATAGAAGAAAGAGAGTTGGGCTCAGAGGGGCATTTTCAGGACGGCAACCTGCAACTGGTGGAGTGACACAGGGATCAGTACTTGGGCAACAATTATTTACAATATCTATTAATGACTTGGATGAGGGAAGTGAAAGTATTATTGCCAAGTTTGTGGAAAACACAAAAAAAAATGGGAACGCAAGTGGTGAGGATGACACAACGAGTCGACAGAGGGGTATAGACAGGTGAGTGGGGAAAAACTTGGCAGATGGAATCTAATGTAGGAAAATGTGAAGTTATGAATTTTGGTAGGAAGAATAAAGAAGCTGAATATTATTTAAATTGAGAAAGACTGCAGAAAGGTGCAGCACAGGGGGATTTAGGGTCCTCATGCATAAATCACAAAAAGCTACTATATATATTCAGTAGGTAATAGGCAAGGCAAATGGAATGTTAGCCTTCATTTCAAAGGGAATGGAGTACCAAAATAGGGAAGTCTTGCTAAAACTATACAAGGCATGAGTAAGACCACACTTGGAATACTGTGAACAGTTTTGATCCCTTTATCTAAGGAAAGGTATACCGGCATTGGAGTCAGTCCAGAGAAGGTTCACTTGGTTGATCCCAGGTATGGAGGAATTTTGCTCTGAGGGGAGGTTAAGTAGGTTGGGCCTGTACTCATTCGAGCTGAGAAGAATAAAAGGCGACCTTATTAAGACATATAGGGGGCTTGAGAGAGGAGATGCTGAGAGGTTGTTTCCTCTTGTGGGAGAGTCTAGGACCAGAGGGCATCATCTCAGAGTAAGGGGTCGTCATTTATGACAGAAGAGAAGGAATTTCTTCTCTCTGAGGGGAGTGAATCTGTGGAATTGTTTATTGCAGAGAGCTGTAGAGGCTGGGTCGTTCAGTATGTTCAAGACTGAGACAGACAGATATTTAATCAGTCAGGTAATCGAGGGTTATGGGGATAAGGAGGGAAAGTGGAGTTGAGGCTTATCACATCAGTCATGATCTGATTGAATGGCGAATCAGACTCGATGGGCCGAATGGCCTACTTCGGCTCCTACGTCTTATGGTCTTTTACTTTATTTCTAATACCCACAAATACAAATATAGATTACTTAAAACTACCTCATGTAGCCATCTGGGATGGCCACTTTCAGTATATAAAATGGACACTCGCAGAGCCTATAGGGAAAAATGGACAATACTAAGCAACAAGCAGGCACAGAGCCTGAATGTATATTTGGAAGACAGAATGTAGACTGAATTGAAACTCTGGGTCGATTTACATATTGATGGCCCATCTCCGGGAAACAAAGAACCAGTGCTCAGGTAGCCGATACTGTTCCAGACAGTCCGGCGCCACTACCCCAACCAGAAGACAGCACGGTAGCATGGTGGTTAGCATAAATGCTTCACAGCTCCAGGGTCCCAGGTTGGATTCCTGGCTGGGTCACTGTCTGTGCGGAGTCTGCACGTCCTCCCCCTGTGTGCGTGGGTTTCCTCCGGGTGCTCCGGTTTCCTCCCACAGTCCAAAGATGTGCTGGTTAGGTGGATTGGCCATGCTAAATTGCCCGTAGTGTCCTAAAAAGTAAGGTTAGGGGGAGGGGGTTGTTGGGTTACGGGTATAGGGTGGATACGGGGGTTTGAGTAGGGTGATCATTGCTTGGCACAACATCGAGGGCCGAAGGGCCTGTTCTGTGCTGTACTGTTCTATAAGACACAAACAAAGCAAGGCCAACAGCCACCTAAGACATGCCCAGCCATCAAGGCACCCACCCCTTTATTGGCTTAGATTGATGGCAGTGATCAAGAAGCTGCCCAATTAATTGGGACCGAGTTTAAGGCCCACCTAAAAGCACGCAAAGCCCCTCCATATATAAGCAGGAACTCCCGACAAAGTTTTAACCTCTTGGATTTAGCTCTCAAGCAGAGAGACCCTTCCACCAGCATCACCAGAAGCAGTAAGTTCAAGGTCAACGCTCGCTACCAGACGGACGACCTTAGCAAAATTCCTGTTACCTCTTCGAACCCAACAGCCTCAGATCCGAACAACGGCCATTGTTCCTCTGACTAAGTGGGCACCCGAAGTTAAGTATAGGCGTTAGTGATAGATATAGTTTAGCCTGTAGTGTTATTGTGCATGAGTAGATCATACTGTGTGTAAATAAATAGTATTGACTTTGAACTAACTAATTGGTGTATTGGCTCTTTGATCAGTATTCGGGTTGAACCTTGTGGCGATATCGAGAGATACCTGGCGACTCATAATTAGGATTAAGAAAGGTGACCTTATTACCGTCATATAAATGGCAAGTAAATAGAGCAACACTCAGTTTCCTGATACTTGATAGATCCCAACTTATTTTTTTCAAGAGACCAAGAGGTAAGTTCATAGAATCATCAAATTCCTACAGTGCGGAAGGAGGCCATTCGACCCATCGAGTCTGCACCGACCGTCAGAAAGAGCACCACAACCGAAGCCCACTCCCTCGCCCTATCCCTGGAACCACACCTAACCTGCACATCTTTGGACACTAAAAGGGTAATTTTTTTATAGGAATCCGCTGATGAACTTTAACAAAAAGAATAAAACACTTATTTCACAGGAAAAAGGAACTATATTACACTAGACAAAAAAGGTCAGAAAGATCTCAATGCCAACACAAGAAAATATTCACAATTCCTTCACCCCAGCTATATCTTTACTTGCATGTACAAATTTGGAAAGGTAAAACATTTACCATATCAATTTTATTCTCTAATATTCATGGTAAATATACACTACATGTGAATTCACAAGCGAAATGTGGTCATATGCACCCAGATTCTATGGAGTTCTCAACAACCCCCCAAATGCTTGTCACACTATGAGCCAGCTCTCTCTCTCTTAGGGCAGCACGGTGGCACAGTGGTTAGCACTGCTGCCTCACGGCGCCGAGGTCCCAGGTTCAATCCCGGCTCTGGGTCATTGTCCGTGTGGAGTTTGCACATTCTCCCCGTGTTTGCGTGGGTTTCGCCCCCACAACCCAAAGATGTGCAGGGTAGGTGGATTGGCCATGCTAAATTGCCCCTTAATTTGAAAAAAATGAATTGGGTAATCTAAATTTTAATGCCTCATGGCATCCTCGGTGCCATGAGGCAGCAGTGTTCGGGGGTGACGTATCCTTTCCTCACAGTTTACAATAGCAAAATTGTTGGAATTTCTCATCCAGTTTCCTAACTTACATTGGTTCCTGGTCCCTGGTCCGGTTTCCGAACATAATCAATTTGAAGAATCATAGAAAGTGTACGGCACAGAAAGAGGGCACTTGGCCCATCATAGAATTTCCAGTGCAGAAGGAGGCCATTCGGCCCTTCGAGTCTGCACCGGTCCTTGGAAAGAGCACCCTACTTAAGCCCATGTCTCCCACCCTATCCTCGTAACCCAACCTAACCTTTTTGGACAATAAGTGCAATTTATTATGGCCAATCCACCTAACCTGCACATCTTTGGACTGTGGGAGGAAACCGGAGCACCCGGAGGAAACCCACGCACACACGAGGAGAACATGCAGACTCCGCACAGACAGTGACTGAAGCCAGAAATCGAGCCTGGGACCCTGGAGCTGTGAAGCAACTGTGCTACCGTGCTGCCCTTGTCATGTCTGCACCACTCGAAAAGTGAGCCTCCCCAGCCTAATTGTATTTTCCAGCAGTTGGTCCGTAGCCCAGCAGGTTACGGTGCTTGAAGTGCATACTCAAGACACCTTTTGATTTGAGGGTTTCTGCCTCTACTACCCTTTCAGGTAGTAAGTTACAGACCCCTACAACGCTCCAGATGAAAACATTTTCCTCATCGCCCCTCTAAACGGTTTACCAATCAATTCAGCCAAATAAATTTGAGAACCACTGCTGTAGGACATCTAAATTTATTTGGTTAGACTGCAGTTTTCTGCTGTCTTAGGCATCGTGTAAACTTACCCTCCATGCTGCCATTCATAAAAACAAGGAGAGGGGGTGGCTGGTGCTACGACCAGTGTCATCACATGTCTCCAGGTTGAGACATACCCATTAGCAACCACATTTTAACTGCAGGATTAGAACCAGTTCCTCATCAACTGTATGCAATTCCTGTTGATACAAAATTCTGTCTTGCCAAGTAAATCTAGTCTCAGGTACCTCACCAATGACTTTCGGAAAGTCCTCATATTTAAACAATTTCCCTCATCTACTACTGTGATTTCCTCAAAGAACTCTAACCAATTTGTATAACATTTTCCGGAAGCTGCGTTGTCAATTTCTAACTAAACCCTCCCTTTCCTAGTGATCAGAAAGTGAATCTCTTTGCAGGAGTGAGGAATAGGCGATGGTGATACACAAGCCTCCCAGAAAAAATGTTAAGGCATATTTGTGCGACACGTGACACGCAGGTTTATCAGTTAGTTATTATAAATATATTCTATGTAAATATATACACGTGTATCCAATATTCTCAGTAGATTTTTTTTTCTGTAGTTCAATTTTTGGCTTCAGAGATTGTCTTTTCGATACACCCCAGAAATGTTACCAAAAATTTTGCTGAGTTTTTTTGTTTTCGTCGTTAATGTTATTTGATTGTTCCTCAGACACCCGAGGTGACGTTTTAAATCTCTGGAGAGGGGCGTGAATTCCCAATCTTCGATTCAGAGGTGATACTGAGACAGAACGGTGATATTTGGAGCTTTTCAGCCTTTGCCATTAACTCGCCAAAAAACTGTTCTTTGTAAAGGGAATTGTGTTCAGCTTTGAACTGCTTGCCTTAATTTACGCACTAAAATCACTTACAGCATTTAGACTTACGCTCAGCATTCTATATTGCTGTAAGGCAGCTGTTTAGCAATTAAAAAATAACATGCTCGGCTTATTTTTGGTGCAATATTGTAAGCAAGGTCAATCTTTTCCACATTCTAAAATAAAAAGCCATGGGTACATGATGGAAGTGTGATATAAATTCTGCAGAAATTGTGGGCTCGGTCAAATTGCTTTCCTCATAGTCCGCATTCTGCAATCTCGCACGTCCCCGCCCTTACTGCAGATGCCTGCAGAACCCAGATTTCATTCTTCTTGTACATCAACCCCATCAATACCCCTTGAGCTTTCTTCATTGTTCACCTATAGACACGTATGCATCCCTGTACAAATATTAAAGAGATGAAATGTGAGGATTTTTCAGAATGTCACTATTTTCTCATTTTTGATCTATGATAGAAGAAGAAGGGCGTGGCTGGACTGCTGGTAACACTGAAATGTAGGGCTGGAGGAGGAATCTTCCCCTACAAATCTCAGCACTTGCTCAGAGTGAAAGGTACTCCCCGCGTTTCTAGTACATTCTGCAGTGCTTCTTTTTGCGCAGAGGATTTGTACCGTTAAAGCTGACGTGTTTTAAAATAAGGACATTTGCCCAATCCAATTTGACTGACATCTTCTCCCGCCACCTCCCTTCTACCTCGGAACCAATGCCTGGACTGAGGCCGGCCTCCATCAATATAAAAAGGCGCCATCCGACAACCTCTCCCATTCGGTTACTTACATCGACTCGTTACTGTCGGGCGAAGTAACAGTCATCTTTTATAAGGCCATTCTCATCCGTGTATAACTTGAAACAAAAATGGTGAGTTCGCATTTCAAAGCAAGTGTTTAATCGGGTCGTCTGTAATTAAGATCTAATAATGGTGCAAGTTGCACCAAGATTGACTTGTGAAGTCACCTCCACTGTCGCCATCCTGATGCATTTTGTTTGAAGTGTAACATCTTTGGGTATGAAAACAATGTAAAGACGAAGTAACTAACGTGGCAACATTGCTAAAAAGGGAGAGCTAATTCTCCTTAATGTTTCATATTGAAGCTGGATGGGATGGCGTTCAATGTGCCCTCTCCTCCTGCTGCTGCTGAAGGGTCACTGTCCAGGGTGACAGTGTTTGCCAACATTCCCTGCTGCATTATTTGGTTGGGGTGAGACAGTCAGTGAATGTTGTCAGATCGATAATGTGTCTGAGGGGAGGGGGTTGCTCTGCCTTTGAAGATGAAGTTTACCCGCGAGAATCGCGATCTCTTCTCATCCGCTCGGCGTTTCAAACGCGCCATTTGTCTTTAGGTGATGGTGCTGTTTATAACATTGCCGTTAGTCTGTCGCTGCGCAGTTTAAAATCCAACAGCAGATTTGAGGGTGAAGGCGGCCCAATAATTCTAATTGTTACTGTCATTTAAAATACTCCACATACTGGCTGCTGAGCCTGGAGAATGGGGTTGTGAAGGAAATCAGTCAGGGGATGGGCGCCAGTCGTACCGCTCTTTGCTTTGTTTTCCTCCAGCACTAGATTCCCTCTGAGGAATCTAGTGGCAGCTGTTACTGACGGATGGATGGAGACGGTGCATTGCACAGTCTGGCTGCTAACATGGCGGATACTGTCTAGCCTGTGGGTGCCGCAGTGTGCACTACATTGTGGGTAATGTAGTTCCTGTACTGGCTGCAGCCTCCATGGAGAGGTGGGGAGAAACTACATCTCCCAGAACCCCCTGTCAGAGTGTCCCCACAAGCTGTGCATAGGGAGTTCAGCTGTTCACCTGAGGAAGGAGCAGCGCTCCGAAAGCTCGTGTTTGAATTTAACCTGGTGTTGTAAGGCTTCTTACCAAGCTGTGCATATGCAGCTTTCCCCACTAGCGCCAATGCAACACCAGATTGGCCAAGTCTCATCTAAAAGGACAACTTCTTGAGGCGCTAAATTCTTCAAGAGAAACCCTTATACAATTTATAATCTGATAATAATCGCTTATTGTCACAAGTAGGCTTCAATAAAGTTACTATGAAAAGCCACATTCTGGCACCTGTTTGGGGAGGCTGGTTTGGGAATTGAACCCGCGCTGCTGGCCTAGTTCTGCATTACAAGCCAGCTGTTTAACCCACTATTTAAACCAGCACCTAACATCATAGACTTAAAACATATGTGCTAGGAGTTTTGCTCTCTCTGCTTTAGCGTGAGTATTTTTGCTCTCTTTCCCACAGCGTGAGTGTATCAGTATCCATGTTGGCCAAGCTGGAGTCCAGATTGGAAATGCCTGCTGGGAGCTCTATTGCTTGGAACATGGCATCCAGCCTGATGGGAAGATGCCCAGTGACAAGACCATCGGAGGTGGAGATGATTCCTTCAACACCTTCTTCAGTGAAACAGGAGCAGGCAAACATGTTCCACGAGCTGTGTTCGTGGACTTGGAGCCAACTGTCATAGGTAAGTTATTAAAAAATATATATATATTTGAATACATTTGGAGTACCCAATTGTTTTTTGTTCCAATGAAGGGGCAATTTGGTGTGGCCAATCCACCTAACATGCACATCTTTGGGTTCTGGGGGTGGGACCCACACAGACACTGGGAGAACATGAAAACTCTGCACAGACAGTAATCCTGGGCCAGGATCGACTCCGGGTCATCAGCGCCATAGGCTGCAGTGCTATCTCTGTGCTGCGTGCCGCCCCTTTAAATATCTTTTTAAAGTAGCAACATTGCAGAGAAAATGCTAAATGAAGTCTATTTGGAAGATAATTATGCACAAGGTCAAAGCTTTATAGAACCAAATGGACCAGTCACAACATGCTGTGTGACCATCTTTGATCAACTGCTGACCAATTTTGTGCTTTGATTTGCAGATGAAGTTCGTACTGGTACTTATCGCCAGCTCTTCCACCCCGAGCAGCTCATCACTGGGAAGGAGGATGCAGCCAATAACTATGCCCGTGGGCATTACACAATTGGCAAGGAGATCATTGACCTGGTCCTGGACAGAATCCGTAAACTGGTGAGTTACATATTTTAGAGTATAATCTCTTTGTGATGGTAAAGAGATTTTTTTTACATTCATCCAAGGGTAGTTTTACTATTGAGATAATACTTAATAGAATTGCATTGGAAGAGACAGACTAGATTACTTGCCCAGGTCTCCGGAGTGGCACTTAAAGCCTCTGATTAGAGACCAGTTTGTAACTAAAAGTGTTAACATCATCTGGAAATGGGCTCTATTGGGTCACCCAATAGTGCTCAAGTGACTGCCGGCTGTTTATTCCTCCAAATATTCATTTGTCATGCACGTCGAAAGAATTTCATGATGTTGCTGCTTTTAGGAAAGCAACTCTTGATGATGTACCGATTTTTACATGCCGTTTGTTTGTTTGTTTTTTTACAGGCTGACCAATGTACAGGTCTCCAGGGTTTCCTGGTCTTCCACAGCTTTGGTGGTGGCACTGGCTCTGGTTTTACATCCCTGCTGATGGAGCGTCTCTCTGTTGACTATGGCAAGAAATCGAAGCTTGAATTCTCCATCTACCCAGCTCCACAAGTGTCTACTGCAGTGGTAGAACCCTACAACTCTATCCTGACCACTCACACCACCTTGGAGCACTCTGATTGTGCTTTCATGGTTGACAATGAAGCCATCTACGATATCTGCCGACGAAACCTTGACATTGACCGGCCAACTTATACTAACCTGAACCGTCTCATTAGCCAGATAGTGTCATCTATCACTGCCTCACTCCGCTTTGATGGTGCTCTGAATGTTGATCTGACAGAGTTCCAGACCAACTTGGTGCCATACCCCCGTATCCACTTCCCATTGGCCACATATGCACCAGTTATCTCGGCTGAGAAAGCCTATCATGAGCAGCTTTCTGTGTCTGAGATTACCAATGCTTGCTTTGAGCCAGCCAACCAAATGGTCAAATGTGACCCCCGCCATGGCAAGTACATGGCCTGCTGTCTCCTTTACCGAGGTGACGTGGTGCCAAAAGATGTCAATGCAGCTATTGCTACTATTAAAACTAAACGTAGCATCCAATTTGTGGATTGGTGTCCAACTGGTTTCAAGGTTGGGATCAACTACCAGCCTCCCACTGTGGTACCTGGAGGTGACCTGGCCAAGGTTCAGCGGGCTGTGTGTATGCTGAGCAACACCACAGCCATTGCTGAAGCTTGGGCTCGCCTGGACCACAAGTTTGACCTGATGTATGCCAAGCGCGCCTTTGTTCACTGGTATGTTGGTGAGGGTATGGAGGAAGGGGAGTTCTCAGAGGCTCGTGAAGACATGGCTGCTCTGGAGAAAGATTATGAAGAAGTCGGTGTTGACTCAATTGAAGGGGAAGGAGAGGAGGAAGGGGAAGAATATTAAAACCGTTTTTCAAGTCACAACATGGTGCTGCTGTAACAGGGAACCAAGATAAAAGTACAAAACATAGAGTTTAAACAGTGAATTGTAACTGAAAATTGACTAACTTGGACTAAGTCTTCAATTTATAGTTATCAGTTATACACTGCTCCATGGTTTGTTATTATTCCCTTGGAACTGGAATGATGTTTGCATTCCATACACTCTGCTGTGTTTTTTTTTTTTTTTTTTGCTACCCAATGTTGAGTGTTACATATATTGGAAAGCCCCTTCAATGAATTCCAGTTGGCTTTGGGTCATTGGAGAGCTACTTTTTATTTCTATTATCTAAGCTGTGATGTGATCTTAAAAAAAATCATCTGTAGCGTAGCAATGTACATCAAAAGTGAGATTGCTGTACAGCGTTGCAAATGTAACTCTGGTTCTGTCTTTATGGTGTTCTCAATAAAATAAGATCCCTGTCTTCATCTGCCTTTTTGCATTTTAGTATTGCTAAAACAAATAAACTGCTTTTGTTAGCACTCTTGCATAACAGTGCACAGCAAAAGCTAGTTGGATTCAGTATTAAATTGGATTTGGAAGGCACCAAGAAGTCTATCCATCCTGTTTAAAAAGGAACTCTATCCTCTTTATTCAAGGCACTTCAAATTGTCTTATGCTCACTGTCATCCTAATGCAATTGTACTGGGTTGGGTTGCATGGAGATTATAATTTTCATACAAGTGTTGACATTCTCAATACCCTGAAGGAAGAAAAAAAGTTGACAATTGGAAATCTGCAGTTTCCAATCAGAACACTTGTGTGATTGTGGCTGGGGACACTAGCGCATCTGCAAGGTGGAGAGTATCATGGCTAGCACATACAGAGAGGTAATCACATTGCAGGCTAAGACTCCGTCGGAAGAAAGGGGACACGTGACAACCAGGCAGGCAGTGCAGGAATTGCCTGTGGCTGTTCCCCTGCAAAGCAGACATACTATTAGGGGAAATGACCTCATTTGCGGGGGGTGGGGCAAATCCATTGCACCATGGTTGGCTCTGCACAGAGGAGGAGTAAGAAGTGTGGGAATGCAAGAGTTAAAGAGGATTCAGTTGTAGTTGGAACAGATAGACATTGCTGTGGCTGTAAACAGGACTCTAGGCTGGTCTGTTGCCTTCCCGGTGCTAAGGTCAAGGATATCTGAGAGGCTCCAGGACATTCTGGAGGGGAATGGTGAATAGCCAGTGGTCATGGTGTACATTGATACAAACGACAGATTTATTTATTTATTTTATTAAATTGGGTTGACCTACAGATTAGTAAAGACAGTAACCAGCACCCGCACTGGAGGTTAGACATGGGTCTTCTAGCTGACAAAGAGGTGTGCGGGCGGCTGAGGAAATATATTCAGAACTATCTGGAAGTCAACGACATGGGGGAAATTTTGGCAGTGATGGACTGGGAAGTTGGAGGGGAGCGGATCTCAATACGGGCCCACAGGGAGAAGGTAGACAGGGCAGAGATGGACCGACTGGTAAAGGAGATACTACAGGTCAACAGGAGGTATGCGGAAACCCCAGAGGCAGGACTTTTAACGGCAGAGATTACAGGCGAAGTTCGGCTTGTTAACCACAGGGAGGGTGGTGGAGCAGCTGAGAAAGGTGAGGGGGGTAATTTATGAGCATGGAGAGAAGGCCAGCAAAATGCTTGCACAGCAGCTTAGAAAGAGGGAGGCAGCCAGGGAGATAGGGAAAGTAAAGGATGGAGATGGGAACCTGGTTGGAGGCTCAGCCGGGGTGAATAAGGTGTTTAAGGGGTTTTACAGTAGGCTGTATGGGTCGGAAACCCCAACGGGGCCTGAGGGGATGAAAGCAAATTACTGCGGATGCTGGAATCTGAAATGAAAGGGAAAATGCTGGAAAATCGCAGCAAGTCTGGCAGCTTCTGTAGGGAGAGAAAAGAGCTTTGAGTCCAGATGACCCTTTGGCAAAGCTAAAGACAGAGAAAGTGGGAAATATTTATACTGTGGAGTGAGAATGAAAGATGAGTCATAGCCACAGAAACCCAGGGAAACCTGGTGCTAATGGCCACAGAAACCAAGGGGAAAGAGTGTTAATGGCAGTCCCCAGAGAGGACAAAATATGTGAAAGGTCAAACATCAGGGAAACTAACATCAGAGGATGAACTGTAGGTGTGGGGGGGAGGGGAAGGGGGAAGCAAAGAGGAGAAAGGTGCAGGAAAGAAATAAATGGTAAAAGACAGTTAAAATAAAATGAAAACAAATGGGTTGAGGTGGGGCTGATCATCTGAAGTTGTTGAATTCGATGTTCAGGCCGGAAGGCTGTAGCGTGCCTAACCGGAAGATGAGATGTTGTTCCTCCAGTTTACGTTGCGCTTCACTGGAACATTGCAGCAGGCCAAGAACAGACATATGGACATGGGAGCAGGGTCTTTTGTTAAAATGGCAAGCAACAGGACGGTCAGGATCCTGAATGCGCACAGACTGAAGATGCTCAGCAAAGCAATCACCCAGTCTGCATTTGGTCTCTCCGATATAGAGACCACATTGGGAGCAGCGAATGCAATAGACCAGATTGAAAGAGATGCAAGTGAAATGCTGCTTAACCTGGAATGAGTGTTTTGGGCCTGGGATGTTAAGCATGGAAGAGGCAAAGGGGCAGGTGTTACACCTTCTGCAATTGCATGGTAAGGTGCCACGGGTGATGGGAGAGGTACTGGGTATGGTGGAGGAGTAGACTAGATTGTCTCAGAGGGAACGGTCTCTGCGGAATGCTGACAGAGGGAGTGAAGGGAAGATGTGTTTGGTGGTGGCATCACGCTGGAGTTGGCGAAAATGGTGCAGGATTATGCTTTGCATACGGAGGCTGGTGAGATGAAATGTGAGAACGAGGGGGACTCTATCCTTGTTCTGGGAGGGAGTGGAGAGGGCGAGGGTAGTGACGCGGGAGATGGACCGCACACTGTTGAGGGCCCTGTCCACAACTGTGGGTGGGAAATCACGGTCGAGGAAGAAGGAACACATTTTCAAAGCACCATTCTGGAAAGTGGCATCGTCGGAACAAATGCCGACTGAGGGGATGAGGCACTTCCAAAGGGGGCTGAATTTCCCAAAGGTGAACGGGGAGCTGGTAGAAGGGCTGGGGGCCCCCGATCGGGATGGACGAGATAGTGGAGGGTCTGAAGGCCATGCAGTCGGATAAAGCCCCGGGGCTGGACGGGTACCCAGTGGAGTTCAATAAAAAGTTCTCTGGGATATTGGGGCCGTTGTTGATGAGGACATTCAATGAGGCAAGGGAGAGAGGAGAGCTTCCCCCGATGATGTCACAGGCCACGATTTCGCTGATCCTGAAGCGGGACAAGAACCCCGGAGCTGTGTGGGTCATACAGGCTCATATCCCTATTGAATGTGGACGCCAAACTGCTGGCCAAAATTTTGTCCTCTAGGATTGAGGATTGTGTTCCGGACGTTATTGGGGAGGACCAGACGGGGTTTGTTAAGGGAAGGAAGTTGGTGGCCAATGTAAGAAGGCTATTCAACGTGATCATGATGTCCCCGGAAGGTAGGGAGGTGGAGGTAGTGGTCGCAGAGAAGGCCTTTGATCGAGTAGAATGGGAATATCTGTGGGAGGTACCGGGACGGTTCAGTTTTGGGCGGGGCTTTATCGACTGGATCAGGCTGCTGTATCAGGCTCCTGTGGCGAGCGTACGGACGAATAGGACATCGGACTATTTTAGGCTGCATCGGGGGACGAGACAGGAGTGCTCCCTTTCCCCTTTTTTGTTCGCATTAGCCATAGAGCTGCTGGCAATTGCACTGAGAGCCTCAAGGGGCTGGAGCACAGCGTCTCGCTTTACACAGACAACCTGCTCCTGTATGTATGAAGAAATCATGAGGATTCTGGGGGAATTTGGCCGGTTTTCGGGGTATAAACTAAATATGGGGAAAAGTGAGATGTTTGCGATCCAGGCAAGGGGACAGGAGGGGTGACTGGGGAGCTGCCGTTTAGAGTGGTAGGGGGAAGCTTTAGGTATCTAGGCATCCAAGTGACGCGGGAATGGAAACAGCTGCACAAGTTAAATCTGGCCCGACTAGTAGACCAAACGAAGGACGATTTTCGGAGGTGGGACGTGCTCCTGCTGTCACTAGCCGGGAGGGTGCAGACGGTGAAGATGACGGTCCTCCCGAGATTCCCGTTTGTGTTCCAGTGTCTCCCCATCTTTCGTCCGCGGTGCTTTTTTAAATGGATCAACAAAGTGATCACTGGCTTTGTATGGGCGGGCAAGACCCCATGAGTAAGGAGGGGGATGTTATCTGGACTCATTGGATGCTGAAAATCATAACAAGGTTAAGGAATTTAAAAATTCCACAAGTTTCAGGTTTGGGGATGATAATACTCTGAAGTCGCTGAAAAGAGTGGTGATCCCTTGCAATATTGCTGGAGTGAATCATTTTATTAGCACGGATGTTGTATCAAGTGAGATACCTTTGCTTCTGAGCAGACCGTCGATGAAGAAAGCACACATGAAGCTGGATATGGAACAGGATAAGGCAACAGTTTTTGGAAAGACGGTGGACTTACAATTTACACAGTCGGGACATTATTGTATTCCATTATTGACAAATGATGTTTCAAGTAGAGTGGTCAAGGATGTATTAATGACAGTTGATAATGCGACTTTAGCTGGTAAAAAGCTTATTGTAGTAAAACTGCATAGGCAATTTGCACATCCGTCTCCTCGGAGGCTGAAATATTTATTAAAGGATGCAGGGGTAAGGGATGATGACTATTCTAAGCTGATAGAACAGGTTAGTGATCGCTGTGAAGTTTGCAGGAAGTACAGAAGGACACCAGCACGTCCGATAGTAACCCTGCCTTTGGCCAGGGATTTTAATGATATTGTGGCCATGGACCTTAAGATCTGGGATAAAGCAAATAATATATTTATTTTGCATTTTGTAGATTTAGCTACCAGATTTAGTCAATCAACGATTGTACGAAGTAAAGAAAAGAGAGTAATTTTGGACAAAATTGTGGAAAAATGGATCGGGACAGGAATGGGTCCACCAGCAAAATTCTTTACGGACAATGGGGGAGAATTTGCTAATGATGAGTTTAGGGATATGTGTGAAAACATGAATATCAGAGTTATGAACGCGGCTGCCGAAAGCCCGTTTAGTAATGGTGTCTGCGAAAGAAATCATGCTGTTATCGATGACATGCTTCGGAAAATTTTGGGAGATCGACCAAACTGCACGCTAAATTCAGCTTTAGCATGGGCGGTACATGCAAAGAATTCATTGCAGATGGTTGGGGGCTATAGTCCTTATCAATTAGTGTTTGGTAGAAATCCTAAAATTCCCTCCATTTTAGATGACCAGCCTCCAGTTTGGGAAGGGACTACAATTAGCTCAGGTTTTGCTGAACATTTAAACGCGTTACATAGCAGTAGAAAAGCTTTTTTGGAAGCAGAAGTCTCTGAAAGAATTCGCAGAGCTTTAAGACATAATGTACGGCCATCAGATGCCGTTTTTCAACAAGGAGAAATGGTATACTATAAGAGAGACACTTCTAATGAATGGAAAGGCCTAGGGAAGATCATAGGCATAGATGGCAAAACACTTATTTTGCAACATGGTAATCGAACTGTTAGGGTACATTCATCAAGGATAATGGGTTGAGATTACAAACTTTCAAATTTAGACAGAGCAGACAGACAAGATGAAGAACCAGAGTCATCTGGTACGCATGTAGCAGGGTAGCAAGGTAGCATGGTGGTTAGCATAAATGCTTCACAGCTCCAGGGTCCCAGGTTCGATTCCCGGCTGGGTCACTGTCTGTGTGGAGTCTGCACGTCCTCCCCCTGTGTGCGTGGGTTTCCTCCGGGTGTTCCGGTTTCCTCCCACAGTCCAAAGATGTGCGGGTTAGGTGGATTGGCCATGCTAAATTGCCCGTAGTGTCCTAATAAAAGTAAGGTTAAGGGGGAGGTTGTTGGGTTACGGGTATAGGGTGGATACGTGGGTTTGAGTAGGGTGATCATGGCTCGGCACAACATTGAGGGCCGAAGGGCCTGTTCTGTGCTGTACTGTTCTATCTCTCTATGTGTTACAGAACTATGAGGACCAGTTAACTGATATAGACAGGGTTTCTGTAGAGGAACACGACACTTCTGATAAATTAGATCAGGCCATTTTTCCGAAAGGGCAACTGCCAAAGGTTGGTACAAAAGTGACATACTTGCCTGAAGGGTCTAGTCAATGGAAGGATACAACTGTTATTAGTAGAGCAGGGAAGGCCACTGGAAAGTATAAACATTGGTTGAATGTACAGCATTCAGGGGAGGAAGTTAAGACAATGGATTGCGAAAACAAAGTTCAAAAATGGAGGGCACAGAAACGCAGTGCCAGTTCAGATAGTACATCAGATAGTGAACAGGTTCGCAGGAAAAGGTAGAGAACTATTGAAAGGACATCCCGCTACAGAAGAGAAAGATCAAGCAGTAGCAGTACAGAACGAGATACCAGGCAGGAGAGGGGACATAGTTTATCAAGATCTCGGAACAGGAGTAAGACTACGAATACTAATAGTAGAAGCCCACATGCACGTGAGATTTTGGTGGCTTCAAATAAATTAGATGAAAAAGTTATCAAAGATGCTAAACAGCTCTCATCCAATTTAAGGTGCTGCACCGGGCCCACATGTCCGGGACTAGGATGAGTAGGTTCTTTGGGTGTGAGGATAGGTGCACCAGATGTTCGGGGAGTCCAGCGAACCACGCCCATATGTTCTGGGCATGCCCAGCACTGGAAGAATTCTGGAAGGGGGTGGCGGGGACAGTGTCGAGGGTGGTCGGATCCAGGGTCAAACCAGGGTGAGGACTCACGATTTTTGGAGTTGCGGTAGAGCCGGGAGTGCAGGAGGCAAAAGAGGCCGGTGTCCTGGCCTTTGCGTCCCTAGTAGCCCGTCGAAGGATTCTGCTACAGTGGAAGGATGCAAGGCCCCCAAGCGTGGAGACCTGGATCAGTGACATGGCGGGATTTATAAAACAGGAATGGGTCAAATTTGCCCTGAGAGGATCAATACAAGGGTTCTATAAACGATGGCAGCCTTTTCTGGACTTCCTGGCGCAAAGATAGGTATCTTGGTCAATAGCAGCAGCAACCCGGGGGGGGGGGGGGGGGGGGGGGGGGGTGTTCCTTATTGTAGTTTCTATTCTGTAACTTTATATTGTGTTAATTTGCGTTGTTGTTAAAATGCTGTGTTGTGCATGGGGGTGGGGCGAATGTTTATGATTGTTAATATTATTGTTATTTTTGGTATTTTACTGTGGTGCGTTATTGTTGTGTAAATTCAAAATTTTTCAATAAAAATTATTTACAAAAAAAAAGAAAAAAAAAAAAGATGCTAAACAGCAAGAATTGCACAGTTGGAGTGAATTTGGGGTATACATGGAAATACCGGATAGGGGACAAAAGGCTCTATCCCACAGATGGATTTGTACAGAAAAGGTTCTTCCAGATGGAATTTATAAGGCAAAGGCCAGGCTTGTGGCAAGGGGATTTGAAGAAAACTTAGAAGATCAGGATTTACGGGTAGATTCACCTACAGCAGGAAAGGTTATTTTAAAGATCTTCTTGGCTCTATTAGCCACAAAGGCATGGGAATGCAAATCTATAGATATAAAAGCTGCCTTTTTGCAGGGGCATCAGCTCCAGAGAGACATTTTTCTCCGTCCTCCTAAAGAAGCAGCTAACACTGAAGGGGTACACTGGAAGTTGAACAAATGTGTATATGGATTAAATGATGCATCTAGAGTGTGGTACTTTTTGGTAAGGTCAGTCTTGTTAAAGTTAGGCTGTTGCCAGTTGAAAGCAGATCCTGCAATGTTTTACTGGCACTATTAAGGAAATCTTGCTGGCATCTTTATGATGCATGTCGATGATTTTTTGTGGGGTGGGACTAGTGATTTTGAAGCTATTGTAATCTCTGGTTTGAGAAAATAATTCAGGGTTGGAAGTCAGGCTTCCGGTGCATTTAAATATATTGGACTGGAAATCGGACAGACTCAGTTAGGGGTAACTTTACGTCAGCAATCATATTTGGAAAGCATCAGCCCAATAGCAATTAGTCATGGCCGGGTTTCACAAAAAGACGCAATGGTTTCGAAGATAGAAAAAGAGCAACTGCGAAGTTTAATTGGGCAACTGAACTGGTTAGGTAGACAGACTAGACCGGACGTGAGTTTTGATGTCTTAGAGTTGAGTACAAAAATGAATGATCCCAAAGTGGAAAACATAATAAGAGCAAATAAAGTGTTGGCCAAACTAAAAATGCAGGAGTGTGTTTTGAAGTTCCCGGTTTTAAGTGATCTTAGGCATTTGAAACTCATAGTTTATAGTGATGCGTCCTATGCAAATTTATGTGATGGAGTTTCAAGCGCAGGAGGTTTTATAATTTTTCTTTTGGGGAACAATGGTAAATGTTGCCCTTTTGTGTGGGAAAAAAAGAAAATAAGGAGAGTGGTCAAAAGCACTTTGGCTGCTGAGACTTTAAGCTTAGTGGAAGCGGTGGATATGACCTTTTATACAAGTCAGATATTGACAGAAATTATGGGATATGGGGATTTGGGTAATATACCTATTGACTGTCACATTGACAATAAATCCCTGTGGGAAAATGTGCACTCTACAAAAAGTGTCAATGAAAAGAGGTTACGGATAGACATCGCAAGTTTGAAGCAGATGTTGGACAGAGGGGAAATAACAAAAATTAAATGGGTTGACAGTAGCTATCAACTATCAGACTGTTTTACGAAAAGAGGGGCTAGTTCACAGAAACTTTTCGATATTGTGAATGAAGGGCGCCTGTTTCTGTGAATGTTGTTTTTCTTCTACTAAAAAAAAAGGGGGGGGGGAATCACGTGTGTGTTTTAGTTTCTTGAAATTTTAGTTTCTTGAAATTTTGTTTTCACCTAATTGTTTTTTTTTCTCCAAGGAAGGGGAGACTGTTAAGTAATGGGTTAAGAGACATTGCAATTAGTTGTCTCATTTATGTTAAGTGTTCAATGATTGTCTCATTTATGTTAAGTGTTCAATGATTGACACTGATATGTAAAGGGGCTTCAAGTGGCCTCTGGATCAGGTGATGTGCAGAGTTCTGTGCAGAGTCAGTTGGAACAAATAAAAGTCTGTGACTCATTGAAAAGTAAAGGTTTGTATGGTCGATGCATGTTGAAAAGCACAGCATTGACTGTCCAGGGTCACACATTAAGGACAGCCACTTAGTCAAAGTACCAGCGAGCAACCAGCATGCAGGAAACAAAGTAGAGTCAGGCATTTAATATTTTGCACAATTGACCTAATAGACTTTTTGTATTTTCAGAAATAAAACAAAAATATTTTTTGAACTCAATGCAAGATTCAAGAAGTTTTACCTCAGGTTCGGATTTAGGTCCGTAGCTTGTCCATCTTCTCCACCCGCTGCTCTCAATTTGAGCCTCACGTTTAGGGAAGCCATCATAGAACATAGAACATTAGAACATAGAACGTTACAGTGCAGTACAGGCCCTTCGGCCCTCGATGGTACATCGACCTGTGAAACCACTCTAAAGCCCATCTACATTATTCCCTTATCATCCATATGTTTATCCAATGACCATTTAAATGCCATTAATGTTGGTGAGTCCACTACTGTTGCAGGCAGGGCATTCCACGCCCTGACTACTCTCCGTGGAAAGAACTTACCTCTGACATCTGTCCTATATCTATCTCCCCTCAATTTAAAGCGATGTTCCCTCGTGCTAGCCATCACCATCCGAGGGAAAAGGCTCTCACTGTCCACCCTATCTAATCCTCTGATCATCTTGTATGCCTCAATTAAGTCACCTCTTAACCTTCTTCTCTCTAATGAAAGCAGCCTTAAGTCCCTCAGCCTTTCCTCATAAGATCTTCCCTCCATACCAGGCAACTTCCTGGTAAATCTCCTCTACACCCTTTCCAATGCTTCCACATCCTTTCCATAATGCGGCGACCAGAACTGCATGCAATACTCCAAATGCAGCCGCACCAGAGTTTTGTACAGCTGCAACATGACCTCATGGCTCCAAAACCCAATCCCTCTACCAATAAAAGCTAACACACCGTACACCTTCTTAACAACCCTATCAACCTGGGTGGCAACTTTCAGGGATCTATGTACATGGACACCGAGATCTCTCTGCTCATCCACACTACCAAGAATCTTACCATTAGCCCAGTACTCTGTCTTCCTGTTACTCCTTTCAAAATGAATGACCTCACATTTTTCTGAATTAAACTCCATTTGCCACCTCTCAGCCCAGCTCTGCAGCTTATCTATGTCCCTCTGTAACCTGCAACATCCTTCCGCACTGTCCACAACTCCACCGACTTTAGTGTCATCTGCACATTTACTCACCCATCCTTCTACGCCCTCCTCCAGGTCATTTATAAAAATGACAAACAGCAGTGGCCCCAAAACAGATCCTTGTGGTACACCACTAGTAACTGAACTCCAGGCTGAACATTTCCCATCAACCACCACCCTCTGTCTTCTTACAGCGAGCGAATTTCTGATCCAAACTGCTAAATCACCCTGAATCCCATGCCTCCGTATTTTCTGCAATAGCCTACCGTGGGGAACCCTATCAAACGCTTTACTGAAATCCATATACACCACGTCAACTGCTTTACCCTCGTCCACCTGTTTGGTCACCTTCTCAAAAAACTCAATAAGGTTTGTGAGGCACGACCTACCCTTCACAAAACCGTGTTGACTATCCCTAATCAATTTATTCCATTCTAGATGATTATAAATCCTATCTCTTATAAACCTTTCCAAGACTTTGCCCACAACAGAAGTAAGGCTCACTGGTCTATAGTTATCGGCGTTGTCTCTACTCCCCTTCTTGAACAAGGGGACAACATTTGCTATCCTCCAGTCTTCTGGCACTATTCCTGTAGACAATGACGGCATAAAGATCAAAGCCAAAGGCTCAGCAATCTCCTCCCTAGCTTCGCCAGAGAATCCGAGGATAAATCCCGTCCGGCCCAGGGGACTTATCTATTTTCACACTTTCCAGAATTGCTAACACCTCCTCCTAATTAACCTCAAGCCCTTCTAGTCTAGTAGCCTGTATCTCAGTATTCTCCTCGACAACATTGTCTTTTTCCTGCGTGAATACTGACGAAAAATATTCATTTTTAAAAAAAATTTAGAGTACCCAATTATTTTTTCCAATTAAGGGGCAATTTAGGGTGGCCAATCCACCTAACCTGCACATCTTTTGGGTTGTGGGGGCGAAACCCACGCAAACACGGGGAGAATGTGCAAACTCCACACGGACAGTGACCCAGGGCCAGGATTCGAACCCGGGTCCTCAGCGCCGCAGGCAACAATGCTAACCACTGTGCCACCGTGCTGCCCTGAAAAATATTCATTTAACACCTCTCCTATCTCCTCGGACTCCACGCACAACTTCCCACTACTGTCCTTGACTGGCCCTAATCTTACCCTAGTCATTCTTTTCTTCCTGACATACCTATAGAAAGCTTTAGGGTTATCCTTGATCCTACCTGCCAAAGACTTCTCATGTCCCCTCCTGGCTCTTCGTAGCTCTCTCTTTAGGTCCTTCCTAGCTAACTTGCAACTCTCGAGTGCCCTAACTGAACCTTCACGTCTCATCTTTACACAAGCCTCCTTCTTCCTCTTGACAAGTGATTCAACTACTTTAGTAAACCACGGTTCCCTCGCTCGACCACTTCCTCCCTGCCTGTCAGGTACATACTTATCAAGGACACGCAGTTGCTGTTCCTTGAACGAGCTCCACATTTCAATTGTAGCCATCCCCTGCAGTTTCCTTCCCCATCCTGTGCATCCTAAGTCCTGCCTCATCGCATCATAATTGCCTTTCCCCCAGCTATAAATCTTGCCCTGCGGTATATGCCTATCCCTTTCCATCGCTAAAGTAAACGTAACTGAATTGTGGTCACTATCACCAAAGTGCTCACCTACCTCCAAATCTAGCACCTGTTCTGGTTCATTACCCAGTACCAAATCCAATGTGGCCTCGCCTCTTGTTGGCCTATCTACATAGCACGTAGTGATGCAGTGGGGAAGGTAACACTGACAAAGGAGAGTACTTGCAGGCAAGGAGATGGGTTGAAGTGTGTATACTTTAATGCAAGAAGCATCAGGAATAAGGTGGGTGAACTTAAGGCATGGATCGGTACTTGGGACTACGAAGTGGTGGCCATCACGGAAACTTGGATAGAAGAGGGGCAGAAATGGTTGTTGGAGGTCCCTGGTTATAGATGTTTCAACAAGATTAGGGAGGATGGTAAAAGAGGTGGGGGGGGGGGGTGGCATTGTTAATTAGAGATAGTATAACAGTTGCAGAAAGGCAGTTCGAGGAGGATCTGCCTACTGAGGTAGGTAATATGGGTTGAAGTCAGAAATAGGAAAGGAGCAGTCACCTTGTTGGGAGTTTTCTATAGGCCCCCCAATAGCAGCAGAGATGTGGAGGAGCAGATTGGGAAACAGATTTTGGAAAGGTGCAGAAGTCACAGGGAAGTAGTCATGGGTGACTTCAACTTCCCAAACATTGAGTGGAAACTCTTTCGATCAAATAGTTTGGATGGGGTAGTGTTTGTGCAGTGTGTCCAGGAAGCTTTTCTAACACAGTATGTAGATTGTCCGACCAGAGGGGAGGCCATATTGGATTTAGTACTTGGTAATGAACCAGGGCAGGTGATAGATTTGTTAGTGGGGGAGCATTTTGGAGGTAGTGACCACAATTCTGTGACTTTCACTTTAGTTATGGAGAGGGATAGGTGCGTGCAACAGGGCAAGGTTTATAATTGGGGGAAGGGTAAATACAATGCTGTCAGACAAGAATTGAAGTGCAGAAGTTGGGAACATAGGCTGTCAGGGAAGGACACAAGTGAAATGTGGAACTTGTTCAAGGAACAGGTACTGCGTGTCTTTGATATGTATGTCCCTGTCAGGCAGGGAAGAGATGGTCGAGTGAGGGAACCATGGTTGACAAGAGAGGTTGAATGTCTAGTTAAGAGGAAGAAGGAGACTTATGTAAGGCTGAAGAAACAAGGTTCAGACAGGGCGCTGGAGGGATACAAGATAGCCAGGAGGGAACTGAAGAAAGGGATTAGGAGAGCTAAGAGAGGGCATGAAAAATCTTTGGCAGGTAGGATCAAGGAAAACCCCAAGGCCTTTTACACATATGTGATAAATATGAGAATGACTAGAGCAAGGGTAGGTCCGATCAAGGACAGTAGCGGGAGATTGTGTATTGAGTCTGAAGAGATAGGAGAGGTCTTGAACAAGTATTTTTCTTCAGTATTTACAAACGAGAGGGGCCATATTGTTGGAGAGGACAGTGTGAAACAGACTGATAAGCTCGAGGAGATACTTGTCAGGAAGGAAGATGTGTTGCGCGTTTTGAAAAACTTGAGGATAGACAAGTCCCCCGGGCCTGACGGGATATATCCAAGGATTCTATGGGAAGCAAGAAATGAAATTGCAGAGCCGTTGGCAATGATCTTTTCGTCCTCGCTGTCAACAGGGGTGGTACCAGAGGATTGGAGAGTGGCGAATGTCGTGCCCCTGTTCAAAAAAGGGAATCCGGATAACCCTGGGAATTACAGGCCAGTTAGTCTTAATTCGGTGGTAGGTAAAGTAATGGAAAGGGTACTGAGGGATAGGATTTCTGAGCATCTGGAAAGGCACTGCTTGATTAGGGATAGTCAGCACGGATTTGTGAGGGGTAGGTCTTGCCTTACAAGTCTTATCGACTTCTTTGAGAAGGTGACCAAGCATGTGGATGAAGGTAAAGCAGTGGATATAGTTTACATGGATTTTAGTAAGGCATTTGATAAGGTTCCCCATTGTAGGCTTGTGCAGAAAGTAAGGAGGCATGGGATAGTGGGAAATTTGGCCAGTTGGATAACAAACTGGCTAACCGATAGAAGACAGAGAGTGGTGGTGGATGGCAAATATTCAGCCTGGAACCCAGTTATCAGTGGTGTACCGCAGGGATCAGTTCTGGGTCCTCTGCTGTTTGTGATTTTCATTAACGACTTGGATGAGGGAGTTGAAGGGTGGGTCAGTATATTTGCAGATGATACGAAGATTGGTGGAGTTGTGGATAGTGAGGAGGGCTGTTGTCGGCTTCAAAGAGACATAGATAGGATGCAGAGCTGGGCTGAGAAGTGGCAGATGGAGTTTAACCCTGACAAGTGTGAGGTTGTCCATTTTGGAAGGACAAATATGAATGCGGAATACAGGGTTAACGGTAGGGTTCTTGGCAATGTGGAGGAGCAGAGAGATCTTGGGGTCTATGTTCATAGATCTTTGAAAGTTGCCACTCAAGTGGATAGAGCTGTGAAGAAGGCCTATGGTGTGCTAGCGTTCATCAGCAGAGGGATTGAATTTAAGAGCCGTGAGGTGATGATGCAGCTGTACAAAACCTTGGTCAGGCCACATTTGGAGTACTGTGTGCAGTTCTGGTCACCTCATTTTAGGAAGGATGTGGAAGCTTTGGAAAAGGTGCAAAGGAGATTTACCAGGATGTTGCCTGGAATGGAGAGTAGGTCATACGAGGAAAGGTTGAGGGTGCTAGGCCTTTTCTCATTAGAACGGAGAAGGATGAGGGGCGACTTGATAGAGGTTTATAAGATGATCAGGGGAATAGATAGAGTAGACAGTCAGAGACTTTTTCCCCGGGTGGAACACACCATTACAAGGGGACATAAATTTAAGATAAATGGTGGAAGATATAGAGGGGATGTCAGAGGTAGGTTCTTTACCCAGAGAGTAGTGGGGGCATGGAATGCACTGCCTGTGGAAGTAGTTGAGTCGGAAACGTTAGGGACCTTCAAGCGGCTATTGGATAGGTACATGGATTAGGGTAGAATAATGGAGTGTAGGTTAACTTCTTCTTAAGGGCAGCACGGTAGCATTGTGGATAGCACAATTGCTTCACAGCTCCAGGGTCCCAAGTTCGATTTCGACTCGGGTCACTGTCTGTGTGGAGTCTGCACATCCTCCACGTGTGTGCGTGGGTTTCCTCCGGGTACTCCGGTTTCCTCCCACAGTCCAAAGATGTGCAGATTGGGTGGATTGGCCATGAAAAATTGCCCTTAGTGTCCAAAATTCTATGATTAACCTAGGACAAAAGTTCGGCGCAACATCAGGAAACCCTCCTGCACACATTGGACAAAAACAGACCCATCTAAAGTACTCAATCTAAAGCATTTCCAGTCAATATTTGGAAAGTTGGGCAGCACGGTAGCCTAGTGGTTAGCACAACTGCCTCACGGCGCTGGGGTCCCAGGTTCGATCCCGGCTCTGGGTCACTGTCCGTGTGGAGTTTGCACATTCTCCCCGTGTCTGCGTGGGTTTCGCCCCCACAACCCAAAAATGTGCAGGGTAGGTGGATTGGCCACGCTAAATTGCCCCTTAATTGGAAAAAATAATTGGGTAATTTAAATTTATTTTAAAAAAAATAAGAAATAAAATATTTGGAAAGTTAAAGTCTCCCATAACAACTACCCTGTTACTTTCGCTCCTGTCCAGAATCATCTTTGCAATCCTTTCCTCTACATCTCTAGAACTGTGCGGAGGCCTATAGAAAACTCCCAACAGGGTGACCTCTCCTTTCCTGTTTCTAACCTCAGCCAATACTACCTCAGTAGACGAGTCCTCATCAAACATCCTTTCTGCCACCGTAATACTATCCTTGACTAACACTGTAAGAAGTCTTACAACACCAGGTTAAAGTCCAACAGGTTTGTTTCAAACACAAGCTTTCGGAGCGCAGTTCCTTCTTCAGGTGAATGACTAACAATGCCACCCCTCCCCCTCTTTTACCACCTTCCCTGAGCTTACTGAAATATCTAAACCCCTGAACCTGCAACAACCATTCCTGTCCCTGCTCTAGCCATGTCTCCGAAATGGCCACAACATCGAAGTCCCAGGTACCAACCCATGCTGCAAGTTCACCCACCTTATTCCGGATTAAATTAAATTCTCTCTCTCTCTCTTTCACATTCCCTCTCTCCTGGTTTAAATTCTCTCTCTCTCTCTCTCTCACACACATTCCCTCTCTCCTGGTTTAAATTCTCTCTCTCTCTCTCACATTCCCTCTCTCCTGGTTTAAATTCTCTCTCACACACATTCCCTCTCTCCTGGTTTAAATTCTCTCTCCCACATTCCTTCTCTCCTGGTTTAAATTCTCTCTCTCTCTCACATTCCCTCTCTCCTGGTTTAAATTCTCTCGCTCTCTCTCTCATTCCCTCTCTCCTGGTTTAAATTCATCTAGAAGTTTGATTCCTCCCTTATCAGGATTTGCACCTAGGAACATATATAGGAACAGGAGTAAGCTATTCTCCCCAGTGAGCCATTCCACCATTTTGCTAGCCATATGCATTCCAACACCAATTTTCTGGCTCATTTCAACTACAATGCCTGCCATTTATATAGAGTCATAGAGTCGTACAGCACAGAAAAGGCCATTCGGCCCATCAAGTCTGCACCAACAAGAACAACCCTTAATCTTGCCCTAATCCCATTTACCAGCGCCTGCCCCATATCCTTCAATGTGATGGGGTTTCAGGTGCTCATCCAAGTGCCTTTTAAAGGTTGTGAGGTTTCCAGCCTCCACTACCTTCCCAGGGTGTGCCTTCCAGATTCTCACCACCTTCAAGTGAAAATGTTTTTTCTCAAATCCCCTCAGAATCTCCTGCCCCTCATCCTAAATATACCCCTTAATGTGATTTACCCCTTAACCAAGGAGAACAGCTGCTTCCTATTTACCCTGTCAAAACCCTTCATAATCTTATACACCTCAATCATATCCCCCCCCCCCCTCAGCCTTCTCTACTCCCCAAAAAAAACGAATCCAAGCCTATCCTTATAGCTCAGATGTTCCATCCCAAGCAACATCCTGGTAAATCTCCTTTCTACCCTCTCCAGTGAAATCACCTCCTTCCTCTTGTGAGGTGACCAGAACTACACACAGCACACCAGCTGTGAACTGACCAAAATCCTGTACAGCTCCAACATGACCTCCTTGCTCTTATATTCTATGCCACAACTGATAAGGATAAGTGTCCCATGTGCCTTCTTTTTTTTTAATTTAGAGTACCCAATTATTTTCTTTTTCCAATTAAGGGGCAATTTAGCATGGCCAATCCACCTACCCTGCTCATCTTTGGGTTGTGGTGGTCCATATGCCTTCTTAACTATCCTATTCACCTGCTCTGCTGCCTTCAAGGATCTGTGAACAAGTACCCCAAGATCCATCTGTTCTTCTAAGCTTCCTAGTGTCCTGTTTCTTCTTCCAAAGTGCACCACCTCGCACTGATCAGGGTTAAATACCATCTGCCACTGCTCTGCCCATCTGCCCAATCCATCTATATTTTCCCATAACTTACGACCTGCTTCAGCTTTCTTTAAATGTAAAGTACCCAATTCTTTTTTTTCTAATTAGGGGCAATTTTAGCTTGGCGAACCACCTACCCTGCACATCTTTGCATGGTGAGGGTGAGACACACGAAGACACGGAGAGAATGTGCAAACTCCACACAACAGTGACCCGGGGCCTTGTGTGGAGCATACACACCAGCATGGACTGGTTATGCCAAATAGCTTGTTTAAATGCTTATGTAATCCTGTGTATAATGACTTATAATGGTTAGCACAGAAGATGCATCTTAAGAATTGTATAGTTTACAATTGTTTCCAGAGTGGTACTTTGATCAAGACAAGAGTAAGGCGGGCTTGGTACAAGCCGGGAAGAATTAATGGATTGCAGGCACCATATGTGCACCACAGACTGAGTTGGCTGTCTGACCTTGGAGGGGAGTGCACATGGGAGGAGTGCTAACTGAGCGATGATTGTGTCGCCAACTCCCGCTATTCTCAAGTTTTGGTGTTATAGGGAGGATCACACCTTCAGGTGGGGAAAAAATATTCAGCCATATTAGTGCAGAATTTACTGTTGCTGATATTAGACTTAGAATCAGCTGATACTACGGCGGCACAGTGGTTAGCACTGCTGCCTCATGGCGCTGAGGACCTGGGTTTGATCCCGGCCTCGGGTCACTGTCCGTGTGGAGTTTGCACATTCTCCTCATATTTGCCTGGGTCTCACTCCCAGAACCCAAAGATGTATAGGGTAGGTGGAATTGCCACACTAAATTACCCCTTAATTGGAAAAAACGAATTGGGCACTCTAAATTAAATTTTTAAAGACCATATAAAACGTCTAAAAAGTGCTCCATTATTGAAATATGTCTTATGTGCAGCACTTTCATATTATACGCATTATGTGTAGAGGAATCAATTATTACTAATCCATTTGAAAAGGATTCCTTCTCCCAAATTAATTTCAGGAGCATTGGTTCCGATGACGTTTTAAATCTGTGGAGTGGGGCTTGAATCCCGAATGTCCGATTCAGAGGGGAGAGTGCTGCCACGGAGACAGGTGCTTGTAATCCTCTACCAAGCGATTTTTCACAGTGCTCAGCAAAGGTTTATACCAACAAAAAGGAAGGACGGTAGAAAGAGGGAAAATCGACCGTGGATATCTAAGGAAATAAGGGAGAGTATCAAATTGAAGGAAAAAGCATATAAGGTGGCAAAGATTGCTGGGAGATTAGAGGACTGGGAAATCTTTAGGGGGCAACAGAAAGCTACTAAAAAAGCTATAAAGAAGAGTAAGATAGAGTATGAGAGTAAACTTGCTCAGAATATAAAAACAGACAGTAAAAGTTTTTACAAATATATAAAACAAAAAAGAGTGGCTAAGGTAAATATTGGTCCTTTAGAGGATGAGAAGGGAGTTTTAATAATGGGAAATGAGGAAATGGCTGAGGAACTGAACAGGTTTTTTGGGTCGGTCTTCACAGTGGAAGACACAAATAACATGCCAGCGACTGATAGAAATGAGGCTATGACAGGTGAGGACCTTGAGAGGATTGTTATCACTAAGGAGGTAGTGATGGGCAAGCTAATGGGGCTAAAGGTAGACAAGTCTCCTGGCCCTGATGGAATGCATCCCAGAGTGCTAAAAGAGATGGCTAGGGAAATTGCAGATGCACTAGTGATAATTTACCGAAATTCACTAGACTCTGGGGTGGTCCCGGTGGATTGGAAATTAGCAAACGTGACACCACTGTTTAAAAAAGGAGGTAGGCAGAAAGCAGGAAATTATAGGCCAGTGAGCTTAACTTCTGTAGTAGGGAAGATGCTGGAATCTATCATCAAGGAAGAAATAGCGAGGCATCTGGATAGAAATTGTCCCATTGGGCAGACGCAGCATGGGTTCATAAAGGGCAGGTCATGCCTAACTAATTTAGTGGAATCTTTTGAGGACATTACCAGTGCAGTAGATAATGGGGAGCCGATGGATGTGGTATATCTGGATTTCCAGAAAGCCTTTGTCAAGGTGCCACACAAAAGGTTGCTGCATAAGATAAAGATGCATGGCATTAAGGGTAAAGTAGTAGCATGGATAGAGGATTGGTTAATTAATAGAAAGCAAAGAGTGGGGATTAATGGGTGTTTCTCTGGTTGGCGATCAGTAGCTAGTGGTGTCCCTCAGGGATCCGTGTTGGGCCCACAATTGTTCACAATTTACATAGATGATTTGGAGTTGGGGACCAAGGGCAATGTGTCCAAGTTTGCAGATGACACTAAGATGAGTGGTAAAGCGAAAAGTACAGAGGATACTGGAAGTCTGCAGAGGGATTTGGATAGGTTAAGTGAATGGGCTAGGGTCTGGCAGATGGAATACAATGTTGACAAATGTGAGGTTATCCATTTTGGTAGGAAGAACAGCAAACGGGATTATTATTTAAACGATAAAATATTAAAGCATGCCGCTGTGCAGAGAGACTTGGGTGTGCTAGTGCATGAGTCACAGAAGGTTGGTTTACAGGTGCAACAGGTGATTAAGAAGGCAAATGGAATTTTGTCCTTCATTGCTAGAGGGATGGAGTTTAAGACTAGGGAGGTTATGTTGCAATTGTATAAGGTGTTAGTGAGGCCACACCTGGAGTATTGTGTTCAGTTTTGGTCTCCTTACTTGAGAAAGGACGTACTGGCACTGGAGGGTGTGCAGAGGAGATTCACTAGGTTAATCCCAGAGCTGAAGGGGTTGGATTATGAGGAGAGGTTGAGTAGACTGGGACTGTACTCATTGGAATTTAGAAGGATGAGGGGGGATCTTATAGAAACATTTAAAATTATGAAGGGAATAGATAGGATAGATGCGGGCAGGTTGTTTCCACTGGCGGGTGAAAGCAGAACTAGGGGACATAGCCTCAAAATAAGGGGAAGTAGATTTAGGACTGAGTTTAGGAGGAACTTCTTCACCCAAAGGGTTGTGAATCTATGGAATTCCTTGCCCAGTGAAGCAGTTGAGGCTCCTTCATTACATGTTTTTAAGGTAAAGATAGATAGTTTTTTGAAGAATAAAGGGATTAAGGGTTATGGTGTTCGGGCCGGAAAGTGGAGCTGAGTCCACAAAAGATCAGCCATGATCTCATTGAATGGCGGAGCAGGCTCGAGGGGCCAGATGGCCTACTCCTGCTCCTAGTTCTTATGTCCTTATGTTCTTATGTTCTTATTACATATCAAAATCTCCTCTGGAATACGAATTGTTGAGTTTTGCACGGCACAATTCCATTTCAATATTATGCATGCCCAAAATCACAGATTTAAATATATACACAGTAGTTTATATTGAATGTTGTAATAAGACATTTTTTAAATAATATGCTCGGTCATGGCACTGAGGTCCCAGGTTCAATCCCGGCTCTGGGTCACTGTCCCTGTTGAGTTTGCACATTCTCCCCGTGTTTGCGTGGGTTTCGCCCCCACAACCCAAAGATGTGCAGCGTAGGTGGATTAACCACACTAAATTGCACCTTAATTGGAAAAAATGAATTGGGTACTTTAAATTTATTTTAAAAAATAACACGCTTGGCTTATTTTTGGTGCAATATTGTATGTAAATATATACACCTGTATCCAATATTCTCAGTAGATTTTTTTTTCTGTAATTCAATTTTTGGCTTCAGAGATTATCTTTTCGATACACCCCAGAAATGTTACCAAAAATTTTGCTGAGTTTTTTTGTTTTCGTCGTTAATGTTATTTGATTGTTCCTCAGACACCCGAGGTGACGTTTTAAATCTCTGGAGAGGGGCGTGAATTCCCAATCTTCGATTCAGAGGTGATACTGAGACAGAACGGTGATATTTGGAGCTTTTCAGCCTTTGCCATTAACTCGCCAAAAAACTGTTCTTTGTAAAGGGAATTGTGTTCAGCTTTGAACTGCTTGCCTTAATTTACGCACTAAAATCACTTACAGCATTTAGACTTACACTCAGCATTCTATATTGCTGTAAGACAGCTGTTTAGCAATTAAAAAAATAACATGCTCGGCTTATTTTTGGTGCAATATTGTAAGCAAGGTCAATCTTTTCCACATTCTAAAATAAAAAGCCATGGGTACATGATGGAAGTGTGATATAAATTCTGCAGAAATTGTGGGCTCGGTCAAATTGCTTTCCTCATAGTCCGCATTCTGCAATCTCGCACGTCCCCGCCCTTACTGCAGATGCCTGCAGAACCCAGATTTCATTCTTCTTGTACATCAACCCCATCAATACCCCTTGAGCTTTCTTCATTGTTCACCTATAGACACGTATGCATCCCTGTACAAATATTAAAGAGATGAAATGTGAGGATTTTTCAGAATGTCACTATTTTCTCATTTTTGATCTATGATAGAAGAAGAAGGGCGTGGCTGGACTGCTGGTAACACTGAAATGTAGGGCTGGAGGAGGAATCTTCCCCTACAAATCTCAGCACTTGCTCAGAGTGAAAGGTACTCCCCGCGTTTCTAGTACATTCTGCAGTGCTTCTTTTTGCGCAGAGGATTTGTACCGTTAAAGCTGACGTGTTTTAAAATAAGGACATTTGCCCAATCCAATTTGACTGACATCTTCTCCCGCCACCTCCCTTCTACCTCGGAACCAATGCCTGGACTGAGGCCGGCCTCCATCAATATAAAAAGGCGCCATCCGACAACCTCTCCCATTCGGTTACTTACATCGACTCGTTACTGTCGGGCGAAGTAACAGTCATCTTTTATAAGGCCATTCTCATCCGTGTATAACTTGAAACAAAAATGGTGAGTTCGCATTTCAAAGCAAGTGTTTAATCGGGTCGTCTGTAATTAAGATCTAATAATGGTGCAAGTTGCACCAAGATTGACTTGTGAAGTCACCTCCACTGTCGCCATCCTGATGCATTTTGTTTGAAGTGTAACATCTTTGGGTATGAAAACAATGTAAAGACGAAGTAACTAACGTGGCAACATTGTTAAAAAGGGAGAGCTAATTCTCCTTAATGTTTCATATTGAAGCTGGATGGGATGGCGTTCAATGTGCCCTCTCCTCCTGCTGCTGCTGAAGGGTCACTGTCCAGGGTGACAGTGTTTGCCAACATTCCCTGCTGCATTATTTGGTTGGGGTGAGACAGTCAGTGAATGTTGTCAGATCGATAATGTGTCTGAGGGGAGGGGGTTGCTCTGCCTTTGAAGATGAAGTTTACCCGCGAGAATCGCGATCTCTTCTCATCCGCTCGGCGTTTCAAACGCGCCATTTGTCTTTAGGTGATGGTGCTGTTTATAACATTGCCGTTAGTCTGTCGCTGCGCAGTTTAAAATCCAACAGCAGATTTGAGGGTGAAGGCGGCCCAATAATTCTAATTGTTACTGTCATTTAAAATACTCCACATACTGGCTGCTGAGCCTGGAGAATGGGGTTGTGAAGGAAATCAGTCAGGGGATGGGCGCCAGTCGTACCGCTCTTTGCTTTGTTTTCCTCCAGCACTAGATTCCCTCTGAGGAATCTAGTGGCAGCTGTTACTGACGGATGGATGGAGACGGTGCATTGCACAGTCTGGCTGCTAACATGGCGGATACTGTCTAGCCTGTGGGTGCCGCAGTGTGCACTACATTGTGGGTAATGTAGTTCCTGTACTGGCTGCAGCCTCCATGGAGAGGTGGGGAGAAACTACATCTCCCAGAACCCCCTGTCAGAGTGTCCCCACAAGCTGTGCATAGGGAGTTCAGCTGTTCACCTGAGGAAGGAGCAGCGCTCCGAAAGCTCGTGTTTGAATTTAACCTGGTGTTGTAAGGCTTCTTACCAAGCTGTGCATATGCAGCTTTCCCCACTAGCGCCAATGCAACACCAGATTGGCCAAGTCTCATCTAAAAGGACAACTTCTTGAGGCGCTAAATTCTTCAAGAGAAACCCTTATACAATTTATAATCTGATAATAATCGCTTATTGTCACAAGTAGGCTTCAATAAAGTTACTATGAAAAGCCACATTCTGGCACCTGTTTGGGGAGGCTGGTTTGGGAATTGAACCTGCGCTGCTGGCCTTGTTCTGCATTACAAGCCAGCTGTTTAACCCACTATTTAAACCAGCACCTAACATCATAGACTTAAAACATATATGTGCTAGGATTTTTGCTCTCTCTGCTTTAGCGTGAGTATTTTTGCTCTCTTTCCCACAGCGTGAGTGTATCAGTATCCATGTTGGCCAAGCTGGAGTCCAGATTGGAAATGCCTGCTGGGAGCTCTATTGCTTGGAACATGGCATCCAGCCTGATGGGAAGATGCCCAGTGACAAGACCATCGGAGGTGGAGATGATTCCTTCAACACCTTCTTCAGTGAAACAGGAGCAGGCAAACATGTTCCACGAGCTGTGTTTGTGGACTTGGAGCCAACTGTCATAGGTAAGTTATTAAAAAATATATAAATACATTTGGAGTACCCAATTGTTTTTTGTTCCAATGAAGGGGCAATTTGGGGTGGCCAATCCACCTAACATGCACATCTTTGGGTTCTGGGGGTGGGACCCACACAGACACTGGGAGAACGTGAAAACTCTGCACAGACAGTAATCCTGGGCCAGGATCGACTCCGGGTCATCAGCGCCATAGGCTGCAGTGCTATCTCTGTGCTGCGTGCCGCCCCTTTAAATATATTTTTAAAGTAGCAACATTGCAGAGAAAATGCTAAATGAAGTCTATTTGGAAGATAATTATGCACAAGGTCAAAGCTTTAGAGAACCAAATGGACCAGTCACAACATGCTGTGTGACCATCTTTGATCAACTGCTGACCAATTTTGTGCTTTGATTTGCAGATGAAGTTCGTACTGGTACTTATCGCCAGCTCTTCCACCCCGAGCAGCTCATCACTGGGAAGGAGGATGCAGCCAATAACTATGCCCGTGGGCATTACACAATTGGCAAGGAGATCATTGACCTGGTCCTGGACAGAATCCGTAAACTGGTGAGTTACATATTTTAGAGTATAATCTCTTTGTGATGGTAAAGAGATTTTTTTTACATCCATCCGAGGGTAGTTTTACTATTGAGATAATACTTAATAGAATTGCATTGGAAGAGACAGACTAGATTACTTGCCCAGGTCTCCGGAGTGGCACTTAAAGCCTCTGATTAGAGACCAGTTTGTAACTAAAAGTGTTAACATCATCTGGAAATGGGCTCTATTGGGTCACCCAATAGTGCTCAAGTGACTGCCGGCTGTTTATTCCTCCAAATATTCATTTGTCATGCACGTCGAAAGAATTTCATGATGTTGCTGCTTTTAGGAAAGCAACTCTTGATGATGTACCGATTTTTACATGCCGTTTGTTTGTTTGTTTTTTTACAGGCTGACCAATGTACAGGTCTCCAGGGTTTCCTGGTCTTCCACAGCTTTGGTGGTGGCACTGGCTCTGGTTTTACATCCCTGCTGATGGAGCGTCTCTCTGTTGACTATGGCAAGAAATCGAAGCTTGAATTCTCCATCTACCCAGCTCCACAAGTGTCTACTGCAGTGGTAGAACCCTACAACTCTATCCTGACCACTCACACCACCCTGGAGCACTCTGATTGTGCTTTCATGGTTGACAATGAAGCCATCTACGATATCTGCCGACGAAACCTTGACATTGACCGGCCAACTTATACTAACCTGAACCGTCTCATTAGCCAGATAGTGTCATCTATCACTGCCTCACTCCGCTTTGATGGTGCTCTGAATGTTGATCTGACAGAGTTCCAGACCAACTTGGTGCCATACCCCCGTATCCACTTCCCATTGGCCACATATGCACCAGTTATCTCGGCTGAGAAAGCCTATCATGAGCAGCTTTCTGTGTCTGAGATTACCAATGCTTGCTTTGAGCCAGCTAACCAAATGGTCAAATGTGACCCCCGCCATGGCAAGTACATGGCCTGCTGTCTCCTTTACCGAGGTGACGTGGTGCCAAAAGATGTCAATGCAGCTATTGCTACTATTAAAACTAAACGTAGCATCCAATTTGTGGATTGGTGTCCAACTGGTTTCAAGGTTGGGATCAACTACCAGCCTCCCACTGTGGTACCTGGAGGTGACCTGGCCAAGGTTCAGCGGGCTGTGTGTATGCTGAGCAACACCACAGCCATTGCTGAAGCTTGGGCTCGCCTGGACCACAAGTTTGACCTGATGTATGCCAAGCGCGCCTTTGTTCACTGGTATGTTGGTGAGGGTATGGAGGAAGGGGAGTTCTCAGAGGCTCGTGAAGACATGGCTGCTCTGGAGAAAGATTATGAAGAAGTCGGTGTTGACTCAATTGAAGGGGAAGGAGAGGAGGAAGGGGAAGAATATTAACTTTGCATTTCAGTCCAATCCCATTCTCAAGCATGCATCTTTGTGTCTCAAGCTCCAGGCTCAATTCATTTTGAGTGTTGAACTATTGATGTTACACAGCGAAGGTGTTAGAAATGGTAACTGTGTGGTGTGTACCTATCTTTATGGTTGTCTTTGATCTCTGGTCATGTTTGATTGTCTGTGCATAACAGTTTTCATGTCTGATGAAGTAAAGAAGGTTAATTTGTTATTTCTGAATCAAAAGTAATCTGTACTGCCTATCAGAATCATGGCTGATATTTATCTTGACTTCACATACGATCTTTCATATCTTTGACTTTAAAAATCTTCACTTGAAAATTTCAATAAACTGAAGCTGCTTTTTGAGTGACAGGGTACATCTAAATTTGTGACACCACTGTTGAATGATGTGCCTTTAATTTTAAGGAAATGCAAATATTCTGATCTTTCAAAAAAGTGATTTATCTTGTGGTACCTTGACCCAAAGTCTGGAAGGACTTGAAAGCTGCCTAGGTTTCGTGCTGGTGCCCTGGGTAGCAATTTGAATTGAACCTTCATTTGTTTATTTTAATATATTTTATGGACCTAGAGCCCCATGTCTAGTCTTTGCTTCCTGGATATAGGGTCCTGTACCTGTACTTGCCCTTTCAGCTAAATTGCTCCATTTGAGTATATCCATTTGCAACCTTCTGCGTCCATCTGTATTACTTTGTATTGTCTGCAATCTTTGTTATCCTGATCTCCATTCATTTAAGCTACTGGCAAATGGAGTGAAAAGCTGAGATTCCAATAGTGTCTTGGGACACTATTATAACAGTTCCTGTGTGAAACCCAAGTATCATTTTTTTTTTTAGTTGGGTACATTAATTCAGCTTCCCCCAACATTATGGACTCATTGGCTATCAGCATATAGATTGGGCCATATTCAATTATTTTCCCTTTTTGAAGGATTTGGTGGTTGAGAAAAACTGATGGGCAGAGACTCCAAATGAGAATACATAATGTCAAAAAAATGATATTGTTCAGAGTATTGAGTCATGGGAATTTGTGCTGGCATTAATCCAAATTCTCTGCCCTCTCCATATCCTTCAAAATTTTTGTCCCAGTAATTTTTTTAAAATAAATTTAAATACCCAATAAATTTTTTCCCAATTAAGGGGCAATTTAGTGTGGCCAATTCACCTACCCTGCACATCTTTGGGCTGTGGGGGCGAAACCCACACAAACATAGGGTGGAGTTTGCACGTTCTCCCCAACAGTGACCCAGGGACGGGACCGGATCTGGGTCCTTGGTGCCACAGGCAGCAGTGCGAACCACTGTGCTACCATGCTACCCTTTGTCCCGGTATTTTTGATTTTTCTGGCTTCAATTTGGGGCTGAACAATGAATGCTGGCCTAGCCAGTGATGCCTACATCCCATGACTGAATTGAAGAAAAACATCTGCTTGGCAGGCGATTACGTTAACCAAATGTTTTTCTATATTTTGATTCAATATATTTAGTGAGTATCTTTGAACCCAAACATGTTAAGGTGCCAGAACTATGCTGACGCCCAGCAATTTAACTTTTCATTTAATTACAACAATCAACAATTACAGTGCAGTGAGTTGAAGGTTCATTGAGGAAGTAGATGGTCATGCTCTCAAAATCCAAAAAACGATCCTTGTTTTGCAAAAGGAAGTGAGCATTTTTCTTACTTTTTGGTTGATCTGAGCAACTTTTCAAAAGTACCGACTTCTTTATAGAATGAACAAACAGGGAGATGGGTGCTGCTTTCAGGTTTGTGTTGATGCCCCACGTGTTGGCTCTAAAGTAATTGGGTTTGACATCCTTCCATACGGACTTTCACAATCCAGATTGCACAACATTTAGATCAACAGAAAACGTGTGTTCCAAGTGGATAAGTCTACAATCCCACTGTCAGGTACTGCACTTGAACAGCAGATGGGGTAGGGTTATAACATTGGCTGTAATTCTCCAGTCTTTTTCACTTTCCTACTGGCAGCGCACCCCTGCCCGTGGGGTCTCTTGGAGGCGTGGGGTGGTTACAATGGGAAATCCCATTGACAAGCGGCAGGAAGATAGAATCACTGCGCACGGCTGAGATCAATGCGCGCGGCCGAGAAACACCGCTGGGGGACAGGGGAATCTCACCCATTGTCTCTGAACTATGCTGTTAGTACATCTACCTGCTGGAACACAACAATAGCATTTTTGACAAAAGTTCTCACTGAGCATGTGTTAAGGATTTTTCTTTTACCTGGAAATTTAAGAATATTATTAACACATTTCCTGATAGTTTGTGGCCAATTTTCTTACTGTCCTCATCCCTCATGTACTGATTTTTTTTTCTCCGATGTAGTTTTTCTTTGACTTCCTGGTGCCTCGTGCAAATGTCCATTGATAAGGTTGTGAGCCTCAGCTCCATGTTGGCAGGCTACAAGGCATCACATACCCAGGCCCCTCAGTGGCCAGTGGAGGTCACTGGATTGAGATAGAACATAGAACGATACAGCGCAGTACAGGCCCTTCGGCCCTCAATGTTGCACCGACATGGAAAAAAACTAAAGGCCATCTAACCTACACTATGCCCTTATCATCCATATGCTTATCCAATAAACTTTTAAATGCCCTCAATGTTGGCGAGTTCACTACTGTTGCAGGTAGGGCATTCCACGGCCTCACCACTCTTTGCGTAAAAAACCCACCTCTGACCTCTGTCCTATATCTATTACCCCTCAATTTAAGGCTATGTCCCCTCGTGATAGCCACCTCCATCCGCGGGAGAAGGCTCTCGCTGTCCACCCTATCTAACCCTCTGATCATTTTGTATGCCTCTATTAGGTCACCTCTTAACCTTCTTCTCTCTAACGAAAACAACCTCAAGTCCATCAGCCTTTCCTCATAAGATTTTCCCTCCATACCAGGCAACATCCTGGTAAATCTCCTCTGCACCCGTTCCAAAGCTTCCACGTCCTTCCTATAATGAGGCGACCAGAACTGTACGCAATACTCCAAATGCGGCCGTACTAGAGTTTTGTACAACTGCAACATGACCTCATGGCTCCGGAACTCAATCCCTCTACCAATAAAGGCCATCACACCATAGGCCTTCTTCACAACCCTATCAACCTGGGTGGCAACTTTCAGGGATCTATGTACATGGACACCGAGATCCCTCTGCTCATCCACACTACCAAGAATTTTACCATTAGCCAAATATTCCGCATTCCTGTTATTCTTTCCAAAGTGAATCACCTCACACTTCTCCACATTAAACTCCATTTGCCACCTCTCAGCCCAGCTCTGCAGCTTATCTATGTCCCTCTGTAACCTGCAACATCCTTCCGCACTGTCGACAACTCCACCGACTTTAGTGTCGTCTGCAAATTTACTTACCCATCTTTCTGCTCCCTCCTCTAGGTCATTTATAAAAATGACAAACAGCAACGGCCCCAGAACAGATCCTTGTGGTATGCCACTCGTAACTGAACTCCATTCTGAACAGGCAATAAACAAAGAAATAACTGATGCATGTAGAAATGGTACAGCAGTTATCATGGGGGATTTTAATCTACATGTCGATTGGTTTAACCAGGTCGGTCAAGGCAACCGTGAGGAGGAGTTTATAGAATGTATCCGCGATAGTTTCCTAGAACAGTATGTAATGGAACCTACGAGGGAACAAGCGGTCCTAGATCTTGTCCTGTGTAATGAGACAGGATTGATTCATGATCTCATAGTTAGGGATCCTCTCGGAAGGAGCGATCACAATATGGTGGAATTTAAAATACAGATGGAGGGTGAGAAAGTAAAATCAAATACTAGTGTTTTGTGTTTAAACAAAGGAGATTACAAGGGGATGAGAGAAGAACTAGCTAAGGTAGACTGGGAGCAAAGACTTTATGGTGGAACAGTTGAGGAACAGTGGAGAACCTTCCAAGCGATTTTTCACAGTGCTCAGCAAAGGTTTATACCAACAAAAAGGAAGGACGGAAGAAAGAGGGAAAATCGACCGTGGATATCTAAGGAAATAAGGGAGAGTATCAAATTGAAGGAAAAAGCATATAAAGTGGCAAAGATTGCTGGGAGATTAGAGGACTGGGAAATCTTCAGGGGGCAACAAAATGCTACTAAAAAAGCTATAAAGAAGAGTAAGATAGAGTATGAGAGTAAACTTGCTCAGAATATAAAAACAGACAGTAAAAGTTTTTACAAATATATAAAACAAAAAAGAGTGGCTAAGGTAAATATTGGTCCTTTAGAGGATGAGAAGGGAGTTTTAATAATGGGAAATGAGGAAATGGCTGAGGAACTGAACAGGTTTTTTGGGTCGGTCTTCACAGTGGAAGACACAAATAACATGCCAGCGACTGATAGAAATGAGGCTATGACAGGTGAGGACCTTGAGAGGATTGTTATCACTAAGAAGGGAGTGATGGGCAAGCTAATGGGGCTAAAGGTAGACAAGTCTCCTGGCCCTGATGGAATGCATCCCAGAGTGCTAAAAGAGATGGCTAGGGAAATTGCAGATGCACTAGTGATAATTTACCGAAATTCACTAGACTCTGGGGTGGTCCCGGTAGATTGGAAATTAGCAAACATGACGCCACTGTTTAAAAAAGGAGGTAGGCAGAAAGCAGGAAATTATAGGCCAGTGAGTTTAACTTCGGTAATAGGGAAGATGCTAGAATCTATCATCAAGGAAGAAATTGCGAGGCATCTGGATAGAAATTGTCCCATTGGGCAGACGCAGCATGGGTTCGTTAAAGGCAGGTCATGCCTAACTAATTTAGTGGAATTTTTTGAGGACATTACCAGTGCAGTAGATAACGGGGAGCCGATGGATGTGGTATATCTGGATTTCCAGAAAGCCTTTGACAAGGTGCCACACAAAAGGTTGCTGCATAAGATAAAGATGCATGGCATTAAGGGTAAAGTAGTAGCATGGATAGAGGATTGGTTAATTAATAGAAAGCAAAGAGTTGGGATAAATGGGTGTTTCTCTGGTTGGCAATCAGTAGCTAGTGGTGTCCCTCAGGGATCCGTGTTGGGCCCACAATTGTTCACAATTTACAGTGATGATTTGGAGTTGGGGACCAAGGGCAATGTGTCCAAGTTTGCAGATGACACTAAGATGAGTGGTAAAGCGAAAAGTGCAGAGGATACTGGAAGTCTGCAGAGGGATTTGGATAGGTTAAGTGAATGGGCTCGGGTCTGGCAGATGGAATACAATGTTGACAAATGCGAGGTTATCCATTTTGGTAGGAATAACAGCAAACGGGATTATTATTTAAACGATAAAATATTAAAGCATGCCGCTGTTCAGAGAGACTTGGGTGTGCTAGTGCATGAGTCACAGAAGGTTGGTTTACAAGTGCAACAGGTGATTAAGAAGGCAAATGGAATTTTGTCCTTCATTGCTAGAGGGATGGAGTTTAAGACTAGGGAGGTTATGTTGCAATTGTATAAGGTGTTAGTGCGGCCACACCTGGAGTATTGTGTTCAGTTTTGGTCTCCTTACTTGAGAAAGGACGTACTGGCGCTGGAGGGTGTGCAGAGGAGATTCACTAGGTTAATCCCAGAGCTGAAGGGGTTGGATTATGAGGAGAGGTTGAGTAGACTGGGACTGTACTCGTTGGAATTTAGAAGGATGAGGGGGGATCTTATAGAAACATTTAAAATTATGAAGGGAATAGATAGGATAGATGCGGGCAGGTTGTTTCCACTGGCGGGTGACAGCAGAACTAGGGGGCATAGCCTCAAAATAAGGGGAAGTAGATTTAGGACTGAGTTTAGGAGGAACTTATTCACCCAAAGGGTTGTGAATCTATGGAATTCCTTGCCCAGTGAAGCAGTTGAGGCTCCTTCATTACATGTTTTTAAGGTAAAGATAGATAGTTTTTTGAAGAATAAAGGGATTAAGGGTTATGGTGTTCGGGCCGGAAAGTGGAGCTGAGTCCACAAAAGATCAGCCATGATCTAATTGAATGGCGGAGCAGGCTCGAGGGGCCAGATGGCCTACTCCTGCTCCTAGTTCTTATGTTCTTATGTTCTTATTTCCCATCAACCACCACTCTCTGTCTTCTTTCAACTAGCCAATTTCTGATCCACATCTCTAAATCACCCTCAATCCCCAGCCTCCGTATTTTCTGCAATAGCCGACCGTGGGGAACCTTATCAAACGCTTTACTGAAATCCATATACACTACATCAACTGCTTTACCCTCGTCCACCTGTTCAGTCACCTTCTCAAAGAACTCGATAAGGTTTGTGAGTCATGACCTACCCTTCACAAAACCATGCTGACTATCTCTAATCATATTATTCCTATCTAGATGATTATAAATCGTATCTTTTATAATCCTCTCCAAGACTTTACCCACCACAGATGTTAGGCTCACCAGCCTATAGTTACCGGGGTTATCTCTACTCCCCTTCTTGAACAAAGGGACCACATTTGCTATCCTCCAGTCCTCTGGCACTATTCCTGTAGCCAATGATGACCTAAAAATCAAAGCCAAAGGCTCAGCAATCTCTTCCCTGGCTTCCCAGAGAATCCTAGGATAAATCCCATCAGGCCCCGGGGACTTATCTATTTTCACCTTGTCCAGAATTGCCAACACTTCTTCCCTACTCACCTCAATGCCATCTATTCTAATAGCCTGGGTCTCAGCATTCTCCTCCACAATATTATCTTTTTCCTGAGTGAATACTGACAAAAAGTATTCATTTAGTATCTCGCTTATCTCCTCAGCCTCCACACACAACTTCCCACCACTGTCCTTGACTGGCCCTACTCTTACCCTAGTCATTCTTTTATTCCTGACATATCTATAGAAAGCTTTTGGGTTTTCCTTGATCCTACCTGCCAAAGACTTCTCATGTCCCCTCCTTGCTCGTCTTAGCTCTCTCTTTAGATCCTTCCTCGCTTCCCTGTAACTATCAAGCGCCCCAACTGAAACTTCACGCCTCATCTTCACATAGGCCTCCTTTTTCCTCTTAACAAGAGATTCCACTTCTTTGGTAAACCACGGTTTCCTTGCTCGACCCCTTCCTCCCTGCCTGACTGGTACGTACTGATCAAGAACACGCAATAGCTGTTCCTTGAACAAGCTCCACATATCCAGTGTGCCCAACCCTTGCAGCCTACTTCTCCAACCAACACATCCTAAGTCATGTCTAATGGCATCATAATTGCCCTTCCCCCAGCTATAACTCTTGCCCTGCGGGGTATACTTATCCCTTTCCATCACTAATGTAAAGGTCACCGAATTGTGGTCACTGTCTCCAAAGTGTTCACTTACCTCCAGATCTAACACCTGGCCTGGTTCATTACCCAAAACCAAATCCAAAGTGGCCTCACCTCTTGTTGGCCTGTCAACATATTGTGTCAGAAAACCCTCCTGCACACATTGTACAAAGAACGACCCATCCAATGTACTCGAACTATATCTTTTCCAGTCAATATTAGGAAAGTTAAAGTCTCCCATAAGATGATCAGTAACATCAATCATTTAAAAAAATAAATTTAGAGTACCCAATTCATTTTTTCCAATTCAGGGGCAATTTAGCATAGCCAATCCACCTATCCTGCACATCTTTGGGTTGTGGGGGTGAGACCCACAGAGACACGGGGAGAATGTGCAAACTCCACATGGACAGTGACCCAGGGTCGGGATCGAACCGGAGTCCTCAGCGCCATGAGGCAGCTGTGCAAAACCCTGCCCTTTTAAAATTATATTTGAAACATTTTTAAAATGTTCCTAATTAAGGGGCAATTTAGCGTGGCCAATCCATCTACCCTGCACATCTTTGGGTTGTGGGGGTGAAACCCATGCAAACACGGGGAGAATGTGCAAACACCACACGGACAGTGACCCAGAGCCAGGATCAAACCTTGGGCCTCAGTGCTGTGAGGCAGCAGTGCTATCCACTGCGCCCGTCCCCCGCAGTAACATCAATCATAGCTAATTCCATACTCTGTGACTAAAGATCGGGTGCACCCCAAATCGCTACCCTAGTCGAGATTTGCCAACTCAGCAGACTTATGATATTTTCGTGACAAAACATGGAAAAGTGTGTGTATGTATGTATATATTATAAGTCTGGGCCTAAATTAGTTCCCCCCAGGTCTTTTAATTGGTTGCTTGCTAATGGATTATTTAGTTGACATAAATGTCTCCTTGTGCACTGTAAGCTGTATACCACTTGTTTAATAACAGAAGCATGTCAACTAAACTAGGGAGTGTGGCATGGATCAATCTGTTGAGAGTTCAGTTCAGTCTGATACGTTTGTTTAGTTTTCAGTTCCTTGTCCTTCATTTCAGTTCCTTGTATTCATCGCCAATCTGGATGTGGTGACTCATAACTGTGATTCTAAAGTCATTGTGCTCTGAAATCTCTACAGTCTTGCCATATTCAATCAGGAATGGTGGTGGACAAATAAACAACGAAGTAGAAGAGGAGACACTACAAATATTCACAGCCTTGATGAGGGGAGTGCAGAACATTGATGCAAAATAGGAGAATATATAATCGAGAACATGGAAATGGAAGTGCAATTAAACTACTTTTAGGTTCTGCCTTCATGAAGAAGAACACCTTTAACATCCCAGAAATGCTAAGGAACCAAGGGTCTAGTGAGAGAGGAATTGAAGAAAATTTACTATTACTAGAAAAATAGTGCTGGAGAAATTAATGGGACTGAAGGCTGATAAATCTACAGAGCCTTATAATCTACGTCCCAGAGTACTAAAGGAGGTGGCCATGGAAATAATGGATGCGTTGGTTGTCATCTTCCAAAATGGTGTAGATTCTGGAATAATCCTGGCAGGTTGGAGGGTGGCAAATGTAATCTCACTATTTTAAAAGGAGGGAGGGAGAAAATGGGGAATTATAGACCAGTTAGCCTGACATCCACAGGAAAATGCTAGTCTATTAAAGGGTGCAATAACAGGACATTTAGAAAATATCAATGGGATTGGACAAAACATGGATTTGAGGATCTCCTGTTTTGAGGATGCAACTAGTAGAATAGATTTTTTTTTTTTTTTTTTTTAAATTTAGATTACCCAATTATTTTTTCCAATTAAGGGGCAATTTAGCGTGGCCAATCCACCTACTCTGCACATCTTTGGGTTGTGGGGGTGAAACCCACGCAGACACGGGGAGAACGTGCAAACTCCACACGGACAGTGACCCAGAGCCGGGATCGAACCTGGGACCTCAGCGCCGTGAGGCGGTTGTGCTAACCACTAGGCCACCGTGCTGCCCCCCTAGTAGAATAGATAAGGGTGAACCAGTGGATGTGGTGTGTTTGGATTTTCAGAAAGATTTTGCTAAAAGTCCCACATATGAGATTAGTGTGTAAAATTCATGGGATTTGGGGTAATATATTGGCGTGGATTGAGAATTGGTTAGCAGACAGGAAAATAAGGAATAGACAGGAAAGTAGGAATAAGTGGGTCTTTTTCGAAGTTGACGGGTAGTGACTAATGGGGTCACATGGGAATCAGTGCTTGGGTGGTTATTCACAGTACATCAATGATGTGGATGAGGGAACAGAATGGTAGAAAATTATTTAAATGGTGATAGGATAGTTTGTGACATTAACATTTCCCTAAATTGGACATACAGTAATGTTCCTTTTATTATTGGGGTCAGAATCTTGGAATGCCATAATAAAAGCACAATCACAACAAGATCATAAGGAATAGGAGCCGGAGTACACCATTCGATCCATTGAGTCTGCTCCACCGTTCAGTAAAATCATTGCTGATTGTGGTCTTCCACTCTCCTTCCTGTCCCCCATAACCTTTGACGTCCTTGTAAAAGAAAGACCCGCCTAAGTCAGCTTTGCATATTTTCAATGACACATCCTGCACTGCAGTCTATGGAAGAGCATTCCAAAGACTTAATGACCCTGTGAAAGAAGAAATTCCTTCTCATCGTCATCTTAAAATGGGAGACCACTTATTTTTGAATTGTGGCCCCAGGGTCTAGATTCCCCATGAGAGGAAACAGCCTCTGAGCTTTTCAAGCCCCTCAGAATCGGATAAGATCACCTCTCAACAATGGGTATAGGTAAAGTGCTCAACCTTTCCTCATAAGACAGCACTTTAATCCCAGGAACCAGCCCAATGAACTTTCCTCAGCTACTTTCAATGTGAATATGTCACTCCTTTAGTAAGGAGACCAAAACTGTACACAGTACTCCGGTTGTGGTCTCGCTCAGGCCCTGTACCAAGACTTTGCTACGTTTATACGTCATCTCCCTCACAATAATGACCAACATTCCATTTGCCTTCCTAATTACTTGCAGTGGGTGAAATCTTACCATATTTGTTCAAAGTGTCTGGGGTTTTCACTTTCAGTCTTGGGAGGGGGCATCTATAAAGGATGCCCTGACCAAAGATGAACATCAACAACATGCTCTTCACAATAATCATTGGGCTCTTTCTTTACCCGCCCCCACTGCGGAATTATCACTGGCATGCCTGCAAGTTCCACCTCGATGGCTTCAGCACTCCTCTCTCTCGTGGCTCCCTAGAAGGCGTGCCCTGGAACAGGTTGGTACTGCCAAGTCAGTGCAGTGACACCATGGCAGTGCAAACCTGTGCCAGGCCACTGCCCAAGCATATCCCTCTTTCCCGGGAGCTATGCCTACCATTGTGACCCTTGAGGGATGCCCTTGACTGGAACTCATTTTTAGAAAGCTGTTGTAAAGTTCGGGAAATGTAATTTTCTCTCTGACGGGGAATGTTGGCTGAAAATCAACCCCATAAACTGCTTGCTAACGTTTTGTGATTCATGTACAAGGACACCCAGATCCCTCTGTACTGCAGCATTCCAGGATAATCAATTCAAATAATATTCTGCTTTTCTGTTCTTCCTGCCAGAGTGGACAACTGCACATTTTCCCACATTATAGTCCATCTGCCAAATGTTTTTGCCCACTCACTTAACCTATCTATGTCCCTTTACAGGGTATGCTGTATCCTCCTCACAACTTGCTTTCCTACCTATTGCATCATTGATCCATTTATCCTGACTCTGTTTCCTGTCAATTAACCAATCTCCAATCCATGTTAATCTGTCACCCCAACAACCTGAGTTCTTATCTTGTGCAGTGACCTTTTATGTGGATTGGAGCTGCTTGAGGAGAAGTTTCACCGCCACTTCTCAGGGAAATTGTTGATGGACAATAAATGCAACCTCGCCAGTGTCATCCATATCCCAAGATGAACATTTTAAAAAACATTCCCCTCACTGTGTGCAGTTCTTCATCTGGCTCATGGATAAGGTGCTGAATAAAATTATTTACAAGCAACACAAGTTTAAGGATTATGTTCTTAGGCCCCAGAATATATTTAAATTAAAGTCCAAATATATTTGGACTTTGGATATCCAAGTACCTCGATTTGGCTTTGTCAGAGTATGGAAGAAGTTTGTTATTCATCCACAAAGTTAAATACCATCTTTTAGTGAGGGGCTGTTTAGCTCACAGGGCTAATCGCTGGCTTTGAAAGCAGACCAAGGCAAGCCAGCAGCACGGTTTGATTCCCATAACAGCCTCCCCGAACAGGCGCCGGAATGTGGCGACTAGGGGCTTTTCACAGTAACTTCATTGAAGCATACTCGTGACAATAAGTGATTTTCATTTCATTAGTGGATAGTCGCACATGTTAGCCTCCTGAATAACAAAAATTAGAAGCCATGATCAAGTAAGGTGTCTGGGTCCAGCTCAAAGTGTTGATGAGTGGATCTTGGCCTCAGTCATGACCATAATGATCAGTCGGGGGCTCTTCAGTTTTTCAAGGTGGACGAGAGCAGAATTTTTGGACAAATAACCTGTTTACACTCAATGTCCAGACAAGGTGCAGCCAGTTGTCTGTGTGCATGTCTACGACGTGCCCATATGCTCATTTGTGAAAAGATTGCAGCAAAGGAACAAATGTTAGTCAATACTGCAGATGCTGCTGCCAGAAGTGGAGCTGCTGCATTTTCTAACTGTGAAAGAGATAGAATGAGTGAGACAAGGAAAGAGCGGCCTATGACTGGAACAGAAATCGAGGGATATTTGCTTTCATATTTATTTATCAAGAAGAAAGTCTGGAATTTCTATAGCATTGCCTCAAAGGTCTCCCAAAACACTTTATAAGAAATGAGTTATTTTTAAAGTGTAGTCAGTGTTGAGGTGTAGGAAACGTGGCTGCCAATTTGCACACAGCAAGCTTCCACAAAAGCAATGTGATAGAGATAAGGTTGTTTTCGTGATGTTAATTGAGGGATAAATATTTTCCATGACACGAGAGAGAATTGCCCTGTTCATCTTTACATAGTGCCATGGGATCTTTTAGGGTAGTGTTGCATCTTAAAAAGACTGGCTCAGTTGGCTAGACAGCTAGAGCGTTGATCAGATTAATGCTAACACCAGGGCTCAGGAGAGAGGTGTGCACATATGGTGCCAAACATTGGGGCTGGAGGGGGGGACAGGGCTCGTTGCTCTAAGTTAAGTTTCTTGCTCCGTAGCCTGAGCCACCAGAGCTGCAGACAACATTTTAAAAGACCAACATTTTAAAATCGAAACCGTCACCCTGGGAGTTCCCGTTTATTTTTAAGCCGGTCTGTCACGTCAGTCTCACTGAGTTGCAGCATTGCTGCTTCTGACTTTCGGGCAGCTTTGTGGGTCAAATGTTTTTTAAAAATTTAGAGTACCCAATTCATTTCTTCGAATTAAGGGGTAATTTAGCCTGGCCAATTCACCGACCCTGCACATCTTTGGGTTGTGGGGGCGAAACCCACGCAGACACGGGGAGAATGTCCAACCTCCAACACAGCCAGGTGGTTCCAATGTTTAAAGATTTGCCAGAAAACCACAAAGAATCATAGAATCCCGACAGTGCAGATAGAGGCCATTTGACCCATTGAGTCTGTACTGGCCCCTTGAAAAATCACCCTACCTAGGCCCACTCACCAATTGACCCAGCCCTACCCCCATAACCTATCCCTGGACACAAAGGGGCAATTTAGTACGGCCAACCCAACTAACCTGCACATCTTTGGACTGTGGGAGGAAACTGGAGCACCCGGAGGAAACCCACGCAGACGCGGGGAGAACGTGCAGACTCCACACAGACAGTGACCCAAGGCCGGAATTGAACCCTGGCACTGTGAGGTAGCAGTGCTAACCACTGTGCCGCCCAAAGCTGCCCAAAGGTCACCAGCAGCGCAGCAACTGAGAGTGTTCTTGGTTGTAATCTCTTATGGTAGAGCCAAATGGATGCTGCAGGGGGAGGACAGGGAGACGATCATACGGAGATGATAATATCTCAGCAATAGTACTGAAGCCTTGTGCTCCAGAACTTGCCCCACCCCTAGCCAAGCTGTTCCAGTACAGCTACAACACTGGTATCTACCCGGCAATGTGGGAAATTGCCCAGATGTGCCCTGTACACAAGAAACATGACAAATCCAACCCAGCCAATTACCGCCCTATCAGTCTACTCTCCATCATCAGCAAAGTGATGTGAGGAGACAGCAACAGCGGCACTTACTCAGCAATAACCTGCTCACTGACACTCAGTTTGGGTTCCTCCCAGGGTCACTCAGCTCCTGACCTCATTACAGCCTTGGCTCAAACATGGACAAAAGAGCTGAATGCCAGAGGTGAGGTCAGAGTGACTGCCCTTGACATCAAGGCAGCATTTGACCGAGTGTGGCATCAAGGAGCCCGAGCTAAACTGGGGTCAATGGGAATCAGGGGGAAAACTCTCCGCTGGTTGGAGTCATACCCGGCACAAAGGAAGATGGTTGTGGTGGTTGGAGGTCAATCATCTCAGCTCCAGGACATCACTGCAGGGGTTCCTCAGGGTAGTGTCCTGGGCCCAACCATCTTCAGCTGCTTCATCAATGACCTTCCTTCCATCATAAGGTCAGAAGTGGGGATGTTTGCGGATGACTGCACAATGTTCAGCATCAGTCGCGACTCCTCAGGTAATGAACCAGTCCATGTCCAAATGCAGCAAGACCTGGACAATATCCAGGTTTGGGCTGACAAGTGGCAATTTACATTTGTGCCACACAAGTGACGGGCAATGACCACCTCCTACAAGAGAGGAGAGGATCTAACGTCGCCCCTTGACATTCAATGGCATTAACATCGCTAAATCCCCACTATCACCATCCTGGGGGTTACCATTGATCAGAAACTGATCTGGACCAGCTATATAAATACTGTGGCTACAAGAGCAGGTCAGAGGCTGGGAATCCTGTGGTGAGTAATGTGGTGATCACAAGTTAACCAGATGCAACACAACTGAGCGACCACTAGAGGGAGCACGGGAGAGCCATATAAATAGATCAGGACAGGAAGTGAGAAACACTACACAAGAGGCAGAGCTAATAGCTGGACACACAGCAGCTAGGATAGCACTGAAGGTAGCCGTACGTAGAGCTCTGAAGAATGAACGAACTCACAATAAAGCATCTTCTCCACATTTGAGACTGCGAGCTTTATTAAGACACGAGGAACAACACATGGTACCAGCAGTGATTTCAGACGCTTACTACAGGACAACTCAGCTGCAGATACAGAAAGCACAAAATGGCATGGAAATCTCCTACTGGACATTTGACTGGGGAAGACATCGCTAATTCGAGGATGTGGCATGGATACCCACCTCAGCTGGACACGACTGGTAATGTAAGAAATGTCTGGAAAAGGTTTAAACAAATGTTCGATTTTTATCTCATAGCTAATGATGTAGCAGAAGCCTCAGACAAAATTAAAATAGCAATTCTCATCGAAGGGCCTGTCAATAGGAAAGTGTATAATGGATTTAAATACTCAAAAGGTGAAGACAGGAACAGCTTACAAACGTTACTAAACAAATTTGAAGAGTACTGTGAGAAATTTGAACAGCAAGGCATGCTCACAGTCCAACCTGCACAGAGACTGAGTGATGCAAGACTTAAAAAATCACAAAAAGATCAGGAAATCGCGAATGCACAGTACAGATCAAAAAGAAGAAATAACATGAATTTTTCACAAAGCCAAAACGCTGAAATCCAGTCCAGATCGGAAAGAAAAGGTAACTTACAACTTTTAGAAAGAAAAAACGCTGAAATCCGCGATAAAATGGCGTCGGAGCACATTTTGCCGTCTCTGGAAAGCAAAGAACTACAAATCGCGTCTGCGCATGCGCCGGAACCGGAAGTCGCGCATGCGCAGTTTACAAAAGATCGCGGCGCCGATCGTTATGCGCATGCGCGAGCCGCGCATGCGCAGTCAAAAAAAGTCTTCGTCGCGGACCGTCATGCGCATGCGCAAGCCGCGCATGCGCAATGGACACCGAACCGCACAAGGCAAGAAAGCCGATTTGCGCATGTGCAAGTCGTTCCTACGCGTGACGTCATGACGTCTGAGAATCCTGACCACGCCCACTTAAAAGGGAAATGCCCGAAAATTGAAAACAAGACACTTAAAGTGGTAAAACCAAATTTTCTTGCCTCAGAACACAGAAAAACGCCTGAACTTAAACCAACAGTGAAAAACAACTTGCACAAAACCTTGGAAAAAGCTGCCTTCACCACACACAGTGAAGCGAACAAAAAGAATTCCGAAACAACAAAAGATGATTTGTTTTTCGACGATTACCTCTCAGACCTGACTGGGTCAGTCGGATATGCTTATCACAGCATCAGCGACACGGTCGCAAAGTACAACACGAACCAACTCGTGGTAGATGAATCCAACCAAAATGCTTTGGTTTTCGAAGAATACTACTCAGACATAGCTGAGTCAGTCGGATATGCTAATCACAGCATCGGCGACACGGTCGCAAAGTTCAACACGAACCAACTCGTGGTAGAAGAAGCCAACCAAGATGAAATGGCTTTCAAAGAATACTACTCAGACATGGAGGAGTTATTTGGACATGCTGATCACAGCATCAGCGACACCGTTGCAAAGCTCAACACGAATCTACTCATGGTGGATGAATCCAACACCATGGTGCCATGGCAGCTCGTCGATACATTGGATGACAGCAATACCCAAGACGAAGACGACGCCACACAGAGAGCACAGGAAGACTCCACGGAGCGAGCGATGACAGGCTCCACAGTGCGAGTGATGAAAGACGCCAACAGGGATGCAAGCAAACACTCCCGGGCGGACACCAAGCATGAACAAGACCATGAAGGTAAACCCGCTGTACCTGAGCAACCGCAAGCAGACTATGAAAGTCTACCAAGCTCACAGGAACAAGAAGAAAGAGCGGACTATGAAAGTCCAACACGCTCACAGGAACAAGAAGAAAAAGCAGACTATGAAAGTCCAACACGCTCACAGGAACAAGAAGAAAGAGCAGACTATGAAAGTCCAACACGCTCACAGGAACAAGAAGAAAGAGCGGACTATGAAAGTCCAACACGCTCACAGGAACAAGAAGAAGACAATGCACCTCTGCCCACTGCATGCGAAGACAGTGACAAGGTGATCACACTCAACGTACAGGATCACAGTGAGACTGACAGTTCTCAGCTTGTCTGTACCGAAGCACAGAGCGAAAACAGTGACAAGGTGCTCGCACTCGACGTACAGGATCACAGTGAGACTGACAGTTCTCAGCTTGTCTGTACAGAAGCACAGAGTCGGGCCACCCAACAGTCCAGAGAGACGATGCCGAAAGAAAACATGCAGATTTTGACTCCAGAAGAGGAGCACCTGGAGCCCAGAGAGACAACGCCAAAAGAAAACATGCAGATTTTGACTCCAGAAGAGGAGCACCTGGAGTCCACAGAGACAATGCCGAAAGAAACCATGCAGATTCTGACTCCAGAAGAGGAGCACCTGGAGTCCAGAGACATCAAACAAAAAGAAACCATGCAAATTTTGACTCCAGAAGAGGAGCACCTGGAGTCCAGTGAGATAACATCAACAGAAATCATGAAGATTTTAACTCCAGAAGCGGAGCACCAAGAGTCTAGAGAAACCACGTCAACTGAAATCATGCAGATTTGGACTCCAGAAGAGGAGCGCCGAGAGTCCACAGACACCGCGTCAAATGTAATCAAGAAGACTTTGACTCCGGAAGACGAGCACCAAGAAAGCAAAGATGCGGAATCCAATTCTCCACAACTGATTGATGTCACCTGCACCGATGCAACATCAGATCATTCGCACCACTCGCGAGACGGAATGCTCAATGACTCAAATTATCCACTCGGGACACTCATAGAGTATAACAAGAAAAACAAAAGTCAAAAGAAACACAGCAAGAACAAAAACAACATGAAGCGCGACAAGACCAACAACAATAGCAAGAAGCACAGCAGAAACGAGAACGACAACAGCAAGAAGAAAAGCAACATGAAGCGCGACAAGACAAACAACAATAGCAAGAAGCACAGCAGAAACGAGAACGACAACAGCAAGAATAAAAGCAACATGAAGCGCAACAAGACAAACAACAACGTCAGGCACAAAGATAGCGACAACGACAGGGACAGAAACAACAAGAATGGCAACAAACACAACAAAGTCAGGAACAAAGATAGCGACAACACCAAAGACAGAAACGACAAAAACAGCACCAAGACCGGCAACGAGAACAACAAAGTCAGGAACAACGACAGTGCCAACATCAAAGACGGAAACGACAAAAACAGCGACAAGTACGGCAACGAAAACAACAAAAACAAGAACGACAGAAACAACAGCAATGAAACAACGACTTGTACACAATGGAACTACTTGGCACATGACGGACAATGCCACAGCGCATGGCAAAACGATGACAAGACTACAAACATGTCATGGGATGACGACGAATCGCATAAACACACGTCTGCTCCAGAATGAGCAAGCACACCAGCATCCAAGACGGATGAGACAATAAATCAACACCACAAGCACAGAAAAAAAAAGTCCATGCCAGTCAACATCAGTGATGTGACCATGCAGACACCTCGGGATGACGCATTGGGTACTTAAGATAACAAGGAACACCAACAACATTCACAGCGGACTTGCAATATCAATATCACCACGTCATCAACAACAAAAAGAAAAAAAGCTCTGAACAAATTCATCAAGTTTGGACTCATAAATGTTTTTATTAAGATTGGACATATAAATACATTGGCTTTGTTAACTAAGGCAATAGCATCATCACTTGTATAGATACGCATATCATAAGTTACTGTTTTGTATAAAATTTCTTTAATGATGTACAGAAACTATGTAATGAGAAAAAGGGGGATGTGGTGATCGTAGATTGACCAGATACAAAACAGAGCAAACACGAGCGGGAGAGCTATAAATACACTGGGACAGGATGTACAATTTTCTTTAACGATGTTCAGAAAATATGTTAAGAGAAAAAGGGGGATGTGGTGATCACAAGTTAACCAGATGCAACACAACTGAGCGACCACTAGAGGGAGCACGGGAGAGCCATATAAATAGATCAGGACAGGGAGTGAGAAACACTACACAAGAGGCAGAGCTAATAGCTGGACACACAGCAGCTAGGATAGCACTGAAGGTAGCCGTACGTAGAGCTCTGAAGAATGAACGAACTCACAATAAAGCATCTTCTCCACATTTGAGACTGCGAGCTTTATTAAGACACGAGGAACAACACAAGTAACTCACCTCCTGACCCCCCAAAGTCTGTCAACCATCTACAAGGCACAAGTCAGGAGTGTGATGGAATCCTCTCCACTTGCCTGGATGAGTGCAGCTCCCGACAATACTCAGGAAGCTCAACACTATCCAGGACAAAGCAGCCCCGCTTGATTGGCACCCAATCCACAAACATTCACTCCCTCCACCACCGACGCACAATGGCAGCCGTGTGTACCATCTACAAGATGCACTGCAGTAACTTACCAAGGCTCCTTAGACAGCACCTTCCAAACCCACGACCCCTACCATCTAGAAGGACAAGGGCAGCAGATACCTGGGAACCCCACCACCTGGAGGTTCCCCTCCGAGTAACTCACCACGCCGACTTGGAAATATATCGGCCGTTCCTTCACTGGGTCAAAATCCTGGAACTCCCTCCCTAACAACACTGTGGGTGTACCCATGCCCGAAGGACTGCAGCGGTTCAAGAAGGCAGCTCACCACCACCTTCTGAAGGGCAACTAGAGATGGGCAATAAATGCTGGACTAACCAGCGATGCCCACATCCCGTAAATGAAATTTAAATAAATAAATAAATAAACAAACAAACGTCTCTATTGTTGCAGTCACTCTGCCTACTGCACACAGGTGTAATGAAGGAAAGGCAAAACCTACATGTATACAGCATCTTTCACAAGGTCTCAAATCACTTTATGATCAATTACTTTTGAGTTGTAGCCACTGGTATCACATAGGCAATGTTATCAAATGGTGGAGCAGGCTTAAGGGCTTACTCCTTCAAGCCTGTTCTGCCATTTAACTAGATCATGGCTGACCGTCTACTTCAATGCCATCTGCCGTACTATCCCTGTACCCCTTAATATCATCAGTATCTAGAAATCTATTGAACTCTGCTTTGAACACACTCAATGACCGAGCTTCCACAGCCCTCTGGGGATAGAGAATTACAAAGATTTACCACCCTCCAAGTGTAGAAATTCCTCCTCGTCTCAGTTTGAAATGACCTACCTCTTATTCTGCGACTGTTGTCTGCTGGTTCCAGTCTCCTCAGCCAGGGGAAACACCCTCCCTGCACCTAACCTGTCCAGCCCTGTAACAAATGTCTACACTTCAATTAGATCACCTTTCATTCTTTTAAACTCTAGAGCAGGGTGTCAAACTCATTTGATGTGACGGACTATTAGAGGACAGAGGTCTTAACATGGGCCAAATTTGTGTCCGGTGTAATTTATTCCACTGCTCTTAAAAAACGTGACACTGCCCATCAATCTTTCTTCTCTCTGATAGCGTAATAATCTCTCTGTTTTAGTCCTTATCAGTTTAGATGAGAGAGGGAAAAAACGTGTAGTGCTGGAAAGCTAGCTTGTCCCGTGCAATATGCACCATTGAAATCCCGTGCAATATCTGTGGGGCTAGTCTTGCCTCAGCAATAGAGGCAATAGCTACACCTACAGGATGAAAAATGAATTACAAGAGCCTTCAGGGTATTACAAGAGGTTTTGTGTGTGCAGTCCTCCAATTACTGGCATGCCAGTGAACCTTATACAAACAAATAACAAAATTAATATTTTCATCGTCTCGTGGGCTGGACTGGACATGCCCACAGGCCGCATACAGCCTGTGGACCATAAGATTGACACCTCTGCTCTAGAGAATACAGCCCAGTCTCCTCAATCTCACCTCATAGGACAATCCTGCCAGCCCCAAGATTAGTCTGGTGAACCTTCATTGCACTCCCTCTATGGCCAGTATATCCTTCCATATGTAAGGAGACTAAAACTGTACACAATACTCTAGTGTGGGCTCATCAAGGTTCTATACAACTGCAGCCAAACTTCCTTTTCCCTGTACTCAAATCCCCTTACTTGTTGCACCTGTATGTTAGCTTTCAGTGATTTATGAACAAGAACACCCAGGCCCCTTTGGCCATCGACACTTCCCAATCTCTCACTGTTATGTTTTGTAATCCCTTGTTACTTGAACTACAGAATTCCATTCATTGCTGGAATTGATTGTGTTGACTGGTTGAGGATTGCTTGTTGTAGCTTTAGGTTCCTCACATCTTTCAATGATTCCCAAGAAAGATGGATTTTCTAATGAGAAGTTGTCTTCTTCTGACGAATAATGCTCTTTGGTTTTCTTCTCTGCTGAATCCACACTTCGAACGTTGATGTTCCTGTGCTTTTGTTTTGGAGTTTGAAATTGTACTGAAGATCTGCATTGTGATGCATAGTGATTGGTACAACCTCAATGCAGGATTGAGGGTGTTGTACCTAAATGCCCGCAGTATACGAAACAAGGTAAATGAGCTTGTTGCGCACATTGAAATTGGCCGATACGATGTTGTGGGCATCACAGAGACGTGGCTGCAAGGGGGATCAGGGCTGGGATATAAATATCCAAGCATATGTGTCCTATCGAAAGGACAGGCAGATGGACAAAGGGGACGGGGTTGCATTTTTAGTAAGGAATGAAGTTAAATCGATAGCAAGGAGTGATGTAGGATCAGAAGGTATAGAATCTCTGTGGGTAGAGTTGAGGAATTGCAAAAGTAAAAAGACCCTGATGGGAGTTATGTACAGGCCCCCGAGAGATAGAAAAGGCATGTAAAAAAGGCAATATTACAATAATCATGGGGGACTTCAATATTCATGTGGACTGGGAAAATCAGGTTGGTAGTGGATCCCAAGAAAAGGAATTTGTGGAATGTCTAGGAGATGTTTTTTTTGGAGCAGCTTGTGACAGAGCCTACTAGGGAACAGGCAATTCTGGATTTGATGATGTGTAATGAGGCAGACTTGATTAGGGAACTTAAGGTGAAGGAACCCTTAGGGAGCAGTGACCACAATATGATAGAATTTACCCTGCAGTTTGAGGGAGAAGCTGCAATCAGATGTAACGGTATTACAATTGAATAAGGGTAACTACAAAGACATGAGGGAGGAGCTGGCCAGAGTTGATTGGAGAAGGAGCCTAGCAGGGAAGACAGTGGAACAGCAATGGCCGGAGTTTTTGGGGGTTATTCGGGAGGCACAACAGAAATTCATCCCAAGGAGGAGGAAACATGCTAAGGGAAGGACAAGGCATCCATAGCTGATGAGGGAAGTCAAGGACAGCATAAAGGCTAAAGAAAAAGCATAAAAAGTGGTGAGGATTAGTGGGAACCCAGGGGATTGGGAAGTCTTTAAAAGCGAGCAGAGGACAACTAAAAAAGCAATAAGGGGGGAGAAGATGACGTATGAGTGCAAGCTAGCTAGTAATAGAAAGGAAGATAGGAAGAGTTTTTTTTCAATCTATAAAAGGTAAGAGAGAGGCAAAAATAGACATTGGGCCACTAGAAAATGTGGCTGAAGAAGTAATAATAGGAAACAAAGAAATGGCAGACGAACTGAATAGTTACTTTGCGTCAGTCTTCACGGTGGAAGACACCAGTGGGATGCCAGAGCTCCAGGAGAACCAGGGGGCAGAGGTGAATGCAGTGACCATTACTAAGGAGAAGGTTCTGGGGAAACTGAAAGGTCTGAAGGTGGATAAGTCACCTGGACCGGATGGACTACACCCCAGGGTTCTAAAAGAGATAGCTGAGGAGATTGTGGAGGCATTGGTGGTGATCTTTCAGGAATCACTGGAGGCAGGAAGGGTCCCAGAGGACTGGAAGGTGGCGAATGTAACACCACTGTTTAAGAAGGGAGGGAGGCAGAAGACAGGAAATTATAGACCGGGTAGCCTGACTTCGGTCAGTGGTAAGATTTTAGAGCCTGTTATTAAAGATGAGTTCGCAAAGTACTTGGAAGTGCATGGTAAAATAGGACTGAGTCAGTATGGCTTTGTCAAAGGGAGAACAACGGAGAATCAGTGGACGTGATTTATTTAGATTTCCAGAAGGCTTTGACAAGGTGCCGCATAGGAGACTGTTAAATACGTTAAGAGCCCATGGTGTTCAGGGTAAGATCCTGGCATGGATAGAGGATTGGCTGACTGGCAGAAGGCAAAGAGTGGGGATAAAGGGGTCTTTTTCAGGATGGCAGCCGGTGACTAGTGGTGTACCTCAGGGGTCTGTGCTGGGGCCACAACTTTTCACAATATACATTAATGATCTGGAAGAAGGTACTGAAGGCACTGTTGCTAAGTTTGCAGATGATACAAAGATTTGTAGAGGGACAGGTAGTATTGAGGAAGCAAGGGGGCTGCAGAAGGACTTGGACAGGCTAGGGGAGTGGGCAATGAAGTGGCAAATGAAATACAATGTGGAAAAGTATGAGATTATGCACTTTGGAAGGAGGAATTTAACCATAGACTATTTTCTAAATGGGGAAATGCTTCGGAAAGCAGAAGCACAAAGGGACTTGGGAGTCCTTGTTCACGATTCTCTTGAGGTTAATGTGCAGGTTCAGTCGGCAGTTAAGAAGGCAAATGCAATGTTAGCATTCATGTTGTACTGAAAAATTGGAAAAATGTGACATTTGAAACATGAAAGTAATACTGAGAATGCCTGAGACCTTTAATGAAAGGGAGAAGTCCCACAAGGGGTTAACAGCAGCAGCTTGTTTGAAACGCAGACAGCTTCACTGGTGTGAAGGAAAACAGCTAGGAACAATTCACTCTGGTTTACAAGTTAAAAAGTCATTCGATGGACTTAAATTCTTCAGTTATATGAAAGGGAACAGTATTTTACAATTCTTTAAGCAATTAATTCTTTTATTGAACAATTAAGAAGAGCAGCCAGAATCTAAGGTTTAAAATAAGGGACAACTGTTAAGCGTGAAAACTTGCTGACGCCAGTAATAAGATGAGATTACAAATAAAGAAACCCATAAGGTAATAAGGTTACACTATAACATACACCATTTTGATGTTAAGACCTTTTAGAAAATGGCCAAGCCAGATAAGGATAGAATCAAAAGGGGTAACCTGAACATGACATTATCTTGACCCAAAGATGACCCGGGTTAACATAGAACAGTACAGCACAGAACAGGCCCTTCGGCCCTCGATGTTGTGCCGAGCAATGATCACCCTACTCAAACCCACATATCCACCCTATACCCGCAACCCAACAAACCCCCCTCATTAACCTTATATTTTATAGGACACTACGGGCAATTTAGCATAGCCAATCCACCTAACCCGCACATCTTTGGACTGTGGGAGGAAACCGGAGCACCCGGAGGAAACCCACGCACACACGGGGAGGACGTGCAGACTCCGCACAGACAGTGACCCAGCCGGGAATCGAACCTGGGACCCTGGAGCTGTGAAGCATTTATGCTAACCACCATGCTACCGTGCTGCCCCAAAAGACTGAAAAAATCATTAAAAAAGACATAAATCTGAAAAGTTACTGATGAAGACACAAATTGATTACATGTCAAGCAAAGTGAAAAAGTTCAAAGTAAGTAATGGCGAGCTGGTGGAATGAAGCAGCGCTGTTGCGAGGAGCCACGCTTCTAACTGATAGAAACTAGCTTTCAACTGTCAGGCTCAAGCAGCAGAAGGGAGTCATTTGTGAAGGTCAGGCTGCACAAATTTCTATAAAAACTCTGAAAAGTGAGCAGAAAATCAGAGAATCTTCCTCGATGATGATGAAGACCGAGCAACCCAGAGAAACGAACAGAAGACCAAAAGTTAAAGAAAAACGATTGACAAGATAGACTTGAAAGTCTTACAACTGGTCCGAACAGGAAAAGATCTTTTTACCTTTCTGCAAAAGTAGTTTTTATCTTTTTAACTTGAAAATAAAGTTAAGTTTAAATTGATAACCTGAAAGAGTGGTTATTATTATTAGAAAGTTTACTTTACCCTACTTAGCAAGCCGGACCCATGTGTAAGCTACTGAGTGGTAAGTAGACGAAAGCTCCTGGGAAGATATGGATTATACTGGGGGATAACTTGAAATAATAGTTTGACCTGATTGGCATCCACCTAAGTCTGCCTAGGAGTCAGGGAAAGCAAGGGAATCCCTGGATCACCATTTAGAATTACAGCGCTCTATCGACTATAGGGGGAATTCTAAGAATAGTGGTGAGGTTTTTACTTCAATGTCAAAAGGGCTAGAATACAAGACCAGGGATGTACTTCTGAGGCTGTATAAGGCTCTGGTCATGAAAATGAAATGAAATAAAAATGAAAATCGCTTATTGTCACGAGTAGGCTTCAATGAAGTTACTGTGAAAAGCCCCTAGTCGCCACATTCCAGCGCCTGTCCGGGGAGGCTGATACGGGAATCGAACCGTGCTGCTGGCCTGCTTGGTCTGCTTTAAAAGCCAGCGATTTAGCCCAATGAGCTAAATCAGCCCCTGACCAAATGGTCAGACCCCATTTGGAGTATTGTGAGCAGTTTTGGGCCCCGTATCTAAGGAAGGATGTGCTGGCCATGGAAAGGGTCCAGAGGAGGTTCACAAGAATGATCCCTGGAATGAAGAACTTGTCGTATGAGGAATGGTTGAGGACTCTGGGTCTGTACTCGTTGGAGTTTAGAAGGATGAGAGGGGATCTTATTGAAACGTACGATACTGCGAGACCTGGATAGAGTGGACGTGGAGAGGATGTTTCCACTTATAGGAAAAACTAGAACCAGAGGACACAATCTCAGACTAAAGGGACGATCCTTTAAAACAGAGATGAGGAGGAATTTCTTCAGCCAGAGGGTGGTGAATCTGTGGAACTCTTTGCCGCAGAAGGCTGTGGAAGCGAATTCACTGAGTGTCTTTAAGACAGAGATAGATAGGTTCTTGATTAATAAGGGGATCAGGGGGAGAAGGCAGGAGAATGGGGATGAGAAACTATCAGCCATGATTGAATGGCAGAGCAGACTCGATGGGCCAAGTGGCCTAATTCTGCTCCTATGTCTTATGGTCTTATGGATTGAGTTTTTCACACTCTAAATATTGTTTGCCTTCAGCTGGACATTTCCTTTTTAAGTGGGCGGTTCCACATCAGTAACACGTCATGACGTCGTCTCTGACGCATGAGACATGTTCGAACATGCGCAGACCTTTTTTGTTCCGTCTCGTATTTTCTGGCGAAGTGCGCATGTGTAGGGTTCGAGTGCGCACGTGCAAGATGGCTGCCATCCGAAATGTGCTTCTTCATCGATTGCGCCACCATTTTTACACACTCAACCTCATGGTAGATTTTCACGCCTTTCTCACGGTGATAATATTTGTTGTACTGGTTTGTACTTTGTTCATGAGCTAAACATTTTCTACAGCGATTTTTAACGTAAGATCTTGCTGTCTTAATAATTTCTCTCTTAAACTCTCATCATTTATGCCATGCACAATTTGATCCCCATTTTTCTGCAAATGTTTGTTGAATCTGAATCTCAAAGATTTAATTTGTCTGAATTTTGCAGTGGTCATCAAATTTATTTAATATAACACTGAATTTGCTTTTGGCCTGTGCTTCAGAGTAGATAAAGGAATTATAAATTTCTATTGCATGCTGTCCTGCCATTGATAAAAGCAATGCAATCTTCCTAGCATCAGTAGCGGTGGTTAAATCAGTAGCCTCTCAGAAAATTTGAAACAGGTCCGCACGGTGGCACAGTGGGTTAGCACTGCTGCCTCACGGCGCCAAAGTCCCAGGTTCAATCCCAGCCCTGGGTCACTGTCCGTGTGGAGTTTGCACATTCTCCCCGTGTCTGCGTGGGTTTCACCTCCACAACCCAAAGATGTGCAGGATAGGTGGATTGGCCACGCTAAATTGCCCCTTAATTGGAAAAATGAATTGGATACTCTAAATTTATAAAAAAAGAAAATTTGAAACTGTTGCTTGAACAATTTCCAATTGGAATTAAGATTACCGATTGTTTTGAGTTGACGTGGAGCTTGTGCATAGTCCATCGAGGTGGTTTTTCTGTGAAGGATCCGATTGCTGCAAAGCATCCCCAGTTGAATAGCTGCTACAATTTTGTTCTTTTCTTGAATTTTCTAATCTAACTAGTTAGTTTTTTTTCAGCCAAGAGCTGGTACCATGTTATATTATGTTGTGTAATATCTTGTTACTCATTTGCTTACTGCCAGAATGGTTGTATGCTTGATGTTCAGTAACACTCAAAGTCTTCAAATACTGTTTATTGAGTAATGATTATAAATTAACTATGAGTTTGTTCACTCTTCAATAACTGTAACTGTAGATTAGATTAATAAGATTAAAATATGTATAATGATGATTAACTACACCTGCACACCAAGCCTTCTCTCACTAACCCTGTACACTAGTCACTCCTAACATGAAGAGGTGGGAACTCTCTCTGAGTTTACCTTTTATACATATATCTGGTGCTGCCATCTAGTGGTTAACCCTTTACATACATTCAGATATACAGATCACTACACTACCATTAGGAAATTCCTACCAACGACAATAGCTTCACATTTTTCCACATCATATTCTGTCTGCCATGTTCTTGCCCAGTCACTTAGTTTGTCTAAATATCCTTGAAGCCTCTTTGCATCCTCCCCACAACTCACAGTCCCACCAAGTTTTGTGTCGACAGCAAACTTGGAAATATTACATTTGGTCTCCTCATCCAAATTGATATAGATTGTGAATAGGCGGGGCCTAAGCACTGGTCCTTGCTATACCCCACTAGCTGCAGCCTGCCAACCTGAGAACGATCTGTTTCTCCCTACTCTGTTTTCTGTTTACTAACCCTCAATCCATGCCAGTATATTATCACCAATCCCTGAGCTCTAGTTTTGTTATGAACCTCCTGTATGGGGCATTATTGAAAGCCTTCTTAAAATCCAAATACACCACACCCACTGGTTCTCCCTTATCTATTCTGCTAGTAACATCCTCAAAAAATGGCTACCCATGTTTGTTAAACATGATTTCCCTTTCATAAATCCATGTTGACTCTGCCCAATCTCATAATTAATTTTTAAATGCCGAGTTATCCCATCCTTTGAAACAGATTCTCTCAGGGACAACACAGTGGCGCAATGATTAGCACTGCTGCCTCGTGGCGCCGAGGACCCGGTTCAATTCCAGCACCGGGTCCGTGCAGAGTTTGCACATTCGCACCGTGTCTGCCTGGGTCTCACCCCCACAGCCCAAAGATGTGCAGTGGAGGTGAATTAGCCATGTTAAATTGCCCCTTAATGGAAAAAAAATGAATTTATTTATTTTTCTTTTCAAAAAAAGTTTAGAGTACCCAATTAATTTTTTCCAATTAAGGGGCAATTTAGCATGGCCAATCCACCTACCCTGCACATCTTTGGGTTGTGGGGGTGAAACCCACGCAGACACGGGGAGAATGTGCAAACTCCACACGGATAGTGACCCAGGGCTGGGATCAAACCTGGGACCTCGGCGCCGTGAGACAGCAGTGCTAACCACTGCACCACAGTGCTGCCCCTAAATTTAAAAAAAAAAAAAAGAAATAGATTCTCACATTTTCCTTATGACTGATGTTGGGCCAACAGGTCTGTAGTTCTGTTTTCTCACTCTCTCCATTCCTAAGTAGTGGGGTCACATTTGCCATCTTCCAATCTGGCGGCACCATTCCAGCATCTATAGAATTTTGAAAGATGATTACTAATGCATGCACTATATAATGGGCTCATAGTAACCCAATAAGCTGCATTATCGTGAAAATAATTTTCAAGACTTTTTGATCGACTTCAATCTTGTCCTTTTGCCTACTTACCTATTATCTCCCCTGTCTTGGTGCATTAATGACATTTTAGAGGAATGAAATATTGTGATGAAGTTGTATTGCATAATAATGTTGAACATATATTGTACTGAGAAGCAGCAATTAACAGTCTTCAAACTTGCTGATCAAAAAAACCTAGAAAAAATTGTGAACCACTCAGTCTTTGTCCTCTGGCATAAAAGAAGGCATGTTGCACAGGGACATCTGAGGATTCCAGTGAAGACCTGTGTTGTTCAATCCATTTCCAATTCCACTTTGTTGCTCAGGAATCATTTGATCTTTCTCCCTTGTGATATTACTGATGAAATAGAGTATAATTACACATCTTCTGTGAAATAATTATATTGAATAATATCATGCACCCAGGCAGGCAAAAGCATTCTAATTCCTCTTGAGAGTGAAAAATATCTTGTGCAGTTTATCTGGGCTGCAAGTATTGATTCTTTCTCCCAAAATTGAATTTACTGTCACTGTGTTCATATGGTGCAGAACATGTTAATGAGGGTGAGGGGCAGCACGGTGGTTAGCACTGCTGCCTCATGGCGCCGAGGTCCCAGGTTCGATCCTGGCTCTGGGTCACTGTCCGTGTGGAGTTTGCACATTCTCCCCGTGTCTGCGTGGGTTTCACCACCACAACCCAAAGATGTGCAGGGTAGGTGGATTGGCCACACTAAATTGCCCCTTAATTGGAAAAATGAATTGGGTATTCAAAATTAAAAATAAATAAATAACTAATGGGATATTTTCCTGTCAAATTAACAATATTGCACAATGCTGTTAAAGTTAAATTTGTACTATCTGGGTTGTTTAACAATCGTGGTGTGATCACCAATAGGGCACACACAAACTAACATTGCATTATATTGTTGCTGCTCTTCATATTAATGACCCAAGCTGCAAATACATCAGATGATGTTTGAAACCAGATACCAACAATGGAGGTTATCACTTATTGGTACATTTTTGTAATTGGTGAATTGAGTGGTGAATTGTGAAAGAGGGAAAAAATCTAATGCATGGTTGAGGGGGAGGGTTAAGTGGGGCGGCGTGTGTGTGGGGAACAAGGGGCTTGGAAAGAGGAGAAGCATCAGGGTGCATGATTACTCTACCAGGCCCTGCAAACATCACTGGGTTTGATCCCCATTTTGACTGATGTACACATGGGCCTGCCTCCTCAGCCTGGACTAGTAAAAAATCATGGTGCTTAGCTGTTGTCTGCAAAGGACACCTTTGGGTTGGGAACTCAGGAAGAATTTTGTTTTGTGCTTACTTCTTTGCCTTCTGTGGAATTCACTACCACAGAAAGTAGTTGAGGCCAAAACATTGTGTAATTTCAAGAAGGAATTTGATATACCTCTTGGGGCTAAAGGGATCAAGGGATAGTCGGGATGAGGGTATTGACCTTGATGATCAGCCATGATCATAATGAATGGCAGAGCAGGCTCGAAGGGCCAAATGGCCTCCTCCTGCTTCTATTTTCTATATTTCAGCTGCCAGGCCTGAAGCTCAGAAATTCCTTCCTCTCAGCAACCTCGGCCAGAGAATGGGCTGCATGATTGTCCCTCCTTCATCTGAATGGGCCTCAGGATTGTTCACTAACCGTGACCCCATGAATAAGATCAAATACATTTAATACATGCTGATAAATTTCATAACAAGTTATAGAAAATGCTTCATCATTTATATATTAATAGAACTCTCATCAATTTCAAACGGTAAAAATAAAATATTTGAGCTTTGATTGGGTGCAGAGGAAGTTGATGGCTCACAGTTAATGTTGTGTGCAATCAACACACGCCTCGCCTCATTGTCCTTTACATGCAGAGCAATTTAGCGTGGCACATCTTTTTGGGTTGTGGGGGTGGGTACCACGCAGACTTGGGGAGAATGAGCAAGCGCCACACAGACAGTGACCCGGGGCCGGGATCAAACTCGGGTCCTCAGCGCCATAGGCAGCATTTGCGAATAATAACTGTCCACTTGTGAAATAGGCCAATATTTCAGGAGCATAGGAGCATGATTGGGCCATTTTCCCATTAAGTCTGTTCCAACGTCACGATCATGATTGATTATCTACTTCAATTTGAATCACCCACTTCACTTTTGAAAACGCATCTCAATCACAGTACTTCCATACCATTTAAGATATATTTACTGTAAACAAGGATAGTATTTAAGCTAGAAGCAAACTACTGCGGAATCTGAAACAAAAAACAGAAAATACTGGACAATCTCAGCAGGTCTCACACCATCTGTGGAGAGTGAAAGGAGCTAATGCTTTGAGTCTGATGACTCTTTGGAACTAAGGTCAGATTTATACTCTAGTGGAGGGAGTGTGGAATGCTGGAGCTGGATAGAGGGCCAGCGATAGGTGGAGATTGACAAAGATGTTGTGGACAGAAAGACAAAGGGAATATAAATGAGGGTGATCTAGGCTAAGAAGGGTGCTGATAAAGTTGGATGGGGACATCTTGATTTAAAAAAAACCCAGTAATTACGCAAGCCATCCGTAATATGGGCGGCACGGTAGCACAGTGGTTAGCACTGTTGCTTCACAGTGCCAGGGTCCCAGGTTCGATTCCCCGCTGGGTCACTGTCTGTGCGGAGTCTGCACGTTCTCCCCGTGTCTGCGTGGGTTTCCTCCGGGTGCTCCGGTTTCCTCCCACAAGTCCTGAAAGACGTGTTGTTAGGTGAATTGGACATTCTGAATTCTCCCTCTGTGACCCGAACAGGCGCCGGAATGTGGCGACTAGGGGCTTTTCACAGTCACTTCATTGCAGTGTTAATGTAAGCCTACTTGTGACAATAATAAAGATTATTATTATATCAAAAATAAAAACACTGGAAATCTAATGTGCAAATAATTTCTCCACCAGCTTGCTGGGTTTCTATCATACTCTGTTTTTTGCCAAAGCTAATCTGTTTGAGGTTCCAGTACTTCCCTGGAGTGGGGAAACGACGACATCTTCTTCGCATTCTTTAACATGTCATCGATGAAGACGAACATTGGACTTCTGGTGGCGGCGATGACGTAGGAAGCCGCACATTTGGGAGCTCCCGTTTCAAACTGACTTTTCGGCTCTTTTTAGAGCCCAAAACGGAAATTTTTCGACGTCTCCCGGTGGGAGAACGTGCGCTGATCAACTTTCTCCACATTTCATGACTCGAACTCGGAGTGGAAAGGGGGAAAAAACGGCAGCAGCTCCCCAGAAAAAGCGGGGGAAGGAATCCAAGATGGCGGCCGGTGGAGCTCCAGAGGAGTGGAAGCAGTGGGCCCTGGAGCAACAAGCTGCTCTCCTGCGCTGCTTTGCAGATTTCAAGGCTGAGGTACTGAGCTCTCTGCAGGGAACGAACAAAAGGCTCTCAGAGATTCAGACGACCCAGGGTGCTGCCATCCAGGCGTTGCAGACGCAGGCCACTGAACGAGAGGAGGAGGCCTTGGTCCTCGTGAGTAAGGTGGAGGGGCATGAGGCACTCCACAAGATGTGGCAGGACCGCTTCGAGGAGCTTGATCACCGCATGAGGCGGAAAAATCTGAGGATCTTGGGCCTTGCGGAGGGGCTGGAGGGGTCGGATCTGACAACCTACGTGGTTACGGTGCTGAACTCGCTAGTGGGGGCAGGATCTTTCCATCTGCCCCTGGAGCTGGAGGGAGCCCACAGGGTACTGGCCAGGAGGCCTAAGGAGAATGAACCCCCGCGTGCGGTGCTGGTGAGGTTCCACCGGTTCAGTGATCGGGACTGCGTGCTGCGCTGGGCCAAGAAGGTGAAGAGCAGCAACTGGGAGAATGGGGTAGTACGGATCTGCCAGGATTGGAGTGCGGAGGTGGCTAAGCGGCGGTCCGGGTTTAATCGGACGAAAGAGGTGCTCTACAAGGGCAGCACGGTAGCATGGTGGTTAGCATAAATGCTTCACAGCTCCAGGGTCCCAGGTTTGATTCCCGGCTGGGTCACTGTCTGTGTGGAGTCTGCACGTCCTCCCCGTGTGTGCGTGGGTTTCCTCCGGGTGCTTCGGTTTCCTCCCACAGTCAAAAGAAGTGCGGGTTAGGTGGATTGGCCATGCTAAATTGCCCGTAGTGTCCTAAAAAGTAAGGTTAAGGGGGGGGTTGTTGGGTTACGGGTATAGGGTGGATACGTGGGTTTGAGTAGGGTGATCAGTGCTCGGCACAACATCGAGGGCCGAAGGGCCTGTTCTGTGCTGTACTGTTCTATGTTCTAAGAAGAAGATAAAGTTTGGAATGTTGCAGCCTGCGCGCCTGTGGGTAACTTATTTGGACCGGCATTATTATTTTGATTCCCCGGAGGAGGCGTGGGCCTTCGTGCGGACGGAGAAACTGGACTCGAACTAGGGGTTGGGGGTTGTGGGGTCGGTTGTTAGCAGAAGTTAGCTGACCCACGGAAGTACAATGGAGGACGGTTCGCGGCTAGGAGGGTTCCTAGCCTGGGTGGGGAGGGAGGGGGGGAAAGGGGAATACCGGGTTGCTGCTCGCAGGGTCAGGAAGGAGCTGGTGTGGGCCGGGGGGGACAGAGGTGAGGTGTTGTCGCTGTGGGGACTGGGTCGGGCAGGGGGTGCTGGCCTGGGACAGTAGTCGACGGGCTATGGCTAGTCGACGGGGGAGGGGGGGCGGGACGCCCTCTGATCCGGTTGGTCACCTGGAATGCCATAGGATTGAATGGGCCGGTGAAGCGGTCGAGGGTACTTGCTCATCTGAGGGGGCTAAAGGCAGATGTGGCAATGCTTCAGGAGACCCATCTGAAGGTGGCGGACCAGGTCCGCCTGAGGAAGGGATGGGTGGGGCAGGTTTTCCACTCTGGGTTGGATGTGAAGAACCGGGGAGTGGCGATTCTGGTGGGGAAAAATGTGTCGTTTGAGGCATCTGAGGTGGTGGCGGATAAGGGGGGTAGGTATGTTATGGTTAGGGGCAGGCTACAAGGAGAGTAGGTGGTACTTGCTAGTGTGTATGCCCCAAATTGGGACGATGCGGGCTTTATGAGGCGTATGCTGGGACGTGTCCCGGATCTAGAGGTGGGAGGTCTGATTATGGGGGGGGGGGGGGGGGGGGGGGGGTTGTGTGTGTACTTCAACATGGTGTTGGATCCTACACTGGATTGGTCCAGTTCAAGGACGGGTAGGAGGCCGGCGGCGGCCAAGGTACTGAGAGTGGAGGAGGCCGAATATTCGGCCATTGCAATCTCCGACCACGCTCCGCATTGGATAGAGTTGGAGATGGGGGAGGTGCGGGACCAGCGCCCGTTGTGGCGGTTGGATGCGGGGTTGTTGGAGGAGGAGGAGGTGTGTAGGAGGGTCCGGGCAAGTATTGAGGGGTACCTTGAGGTGAATGATACGGGGGAGGTCCAGGTGGGGATGGTCTGGGAAGCCCTGAAGGCAGTGATTCGTGGGGAGCTGATATCCATCCGGGCACACAGGGAGAGAGGCGAGAGGAGTGAGAGGGATAGACTGGTGGGAAAGATGCTGGAGGTAGACAGGAGGTACGCAGAGGCACCAGAGGAGGGACTGTTGGGGGAGAGGCGCAGCCTACAGGCTAAATTTGATTTGCTGACCACTAGAAAGGCGGAGGCACAGTGGAGGAAGGCACAAGGGGCAGTGTACAAACATGGTGAAAAGGCAAGTAGGATGCTGGCTCATCAGCTCCGCAAGCGGGATGCGGCTAAGGAAATTGCTGGAGTGAGAGACAAGAGTGGGAATGTGGTGCGGAAGGGGGTAGAGGTGAATGAGGTCTTCAAGGACTTTTACGGGGAACTGTACCGGTCGGAGCCACCGGTGGAGAGGAGGGGAATGGAGAGGTTCCTCGACAGGCTTTCTTTCGCGAAGGTGCAGGAGGAGCAGGTGGAGGGGTTGGGGGTGCCGATTGAGCTGGAGGAGCTAGTTAAGGGGATCGGGCAGATGCAGTCAGGGAAGGCGCCGGGGCCGGATGGGTTCCCGGTGGAATTCTATAAAAAGTTAGTGGACCTAGTGGGCCCCTTGCTGATGCGGACACTTAATGAAGCGTGGAAAAGGGGGGACTTTGGCCCAGACGATGTCGCGGGCGCTGATTTCTTTAATCTTAAAGAGGGACAAGGACCCCCAGCAGTGTGGTTCATACAGGCCCATATCTCTCCTTAATGTGGATGCCAAGGTGCTGGCAAAGGTCCTGGCCACCAGGATAGAGGACTGTGTGCCAGGGGTTGTACACGAGGACCAGACAGGGTTTGTGAAGGGAAGGCAGCTGAACACGAATGTGCGGAGATTGTTGAATGTCATCATGATGCCGGCGATTGAGGGGGAGGCAGAGATAGTGGTGGCGCTGGATGCGGAGAAGGCCTTCGATAGAGTGAAGTGGGGGTACTTATGGGAGGTGTTGGGGAGGTTTGGATTTGGTGAAGGGTTATTAGATGGGTGAGGCTGCTATATGAGGCCCCGATGGCGTGTGTGGCCACGAATGGGAGGAGGTCGGAGTACTTCCGGCTTTACCGAGGGACCAGGCAGGGTTGCCCCCTGTCCCCCTTGTTGTTTGCATTGGCAATCGAGCCGTTGGCGATGGCATTGAGGGATTCAGGGAGGTGGAGAGGTTTGGTGCGAGGTGGGGAGGAACATAGGGTGTCGTTGTATGCCGATGACCTATTACTGTATGTGGCGGACCCGGTGGGAGGGATGCCGGGGGTGATGGAGCTGCTAGCTGAGTTTGGGACCTTTTCAGGCTATAAACTAAATTTAGGCAAGAGTGAGGTGTTTGTGGTGCACCCTGGAGACCAGGAGGAAGGAATTGGTAGGCTCCCGCTTAGGAGGGCAGGGGAGAGTTTTAGGTACCTGGGTGTGCAGGTGGCCAGGGACTGGGGGACTCTTCACAAGCATAATTTCACCAGGCTTGTGGATCAGATGGAGGAGGAGTTCAAGAGGTGGGACATGCTGCCATTGCCGTTGGCGGGGAGGGTGCAGTCCGTCAAAATGACGGTGCTTCCGAGGTTCTTGTTCCTCTTTCAGTGCCTGCCCATCTTCATCCCCAGGGCCTTCTTTATGAGAGTGACTAGCAGTATTTTGAGCTTTGTGTGGGCACATGGGACTCCGAGAGTGAAGAGGGTTTTCCTGGAGCGAGGGAGGGATAGAGGCGGGCTGGCGCTGCCCAACCTTTTGGGATAGTATTGGGCGGCCAATGTGTCAATGGTGCGTAAATGGGTGATGGGGGGGGGGGGGGGGCGCGGCGTGGAAAAGAATGGAGATGGCGTCATGTAGAAGTACGAGCCTGGGTGCCTTGGTAACGGCGCCGTTGCCGCTTTCTCCTAGCCCGGTGGTGGCGGCGACCCTAAGAATCTGGGGACAGTGGAGACGGCATAGTGGGGAAACAGGGGGCTCGATGGAGGCTCCATTGGGTGGAAATCATCGGTTCATCCCGGGGAACAATGATGGGGATTTAGGGGGTGGCAAAGGGTGGGCATCAGTAAATTGAGGGACCTGTTTATTGGCGGGAGGTTTGCGGGCCTGGGGGAACTGGAAGATAAATTTGGGCTCCCCCAAGGGAACATGTTCAGATACTTGCAGGTAAAGGCGTTTGCTAGGCGACAGGTAGAGGAGTTCCCTTTGCTGCCCTCGCGGGGGGCGATGGACAGAGGGCTTTCGGGGGTGTGGGTCAGAGAGGGGAAGGTGTCTGACATTTATAAGATAATGCAGGAGGTGGAGGAGTCGTCAGTGGAGGAGCTGAAGGCTAAATGGGAGGGGGAACTCGGGGAGCAGATAGAGGACGGGACTTGTGCGGATGCCTTGGAGAGAGTCAACTCTTCCTCTTCATGTGCGAGGCTTAGTCTCATCCAATTTAAGGTGCTGCACCGGGCCCACATGTCCGGGACTAGGATGAGTAGGTTCTTTGCGGGTGAGGACAGGTGCACCAGGTGCTCGGGGAGTCCAGCGAATCCGCACATCTTCTGGCCGGGGTGGGGGGGGGGGGGGGTGTTCCTTGTTATAGTTTCTATTTTTTTTTCTTCTCTCCGGTTATGTAACTTAACATTGTGGGCGCGATTCTCCCGACTTACGAAAAATCGGGAAGCTGGCGTCAAAAACGGGCGGGTTTGACCCCAGCCTCCGCCCCCCCCCCCCCCCCCCCGACCGGGAACCGATTAATCTCCCCGGTCAGGGCTAGCATCGCGCAGCCGTGAACTCCGGCATCGCGGGCTTAACGAATTTTGTTAAGCCCGCTGGCCAAAGTTAGCGACGGCTGACGTGTCAGATGATGTCAGCCGCGCATGCGCGGATTAGACGACTCCAACCCACGTATGCGCGGATGACGTCATCACGCATATGCGTGAAACCCGCAAATGCGCGGGCCGGTATGCCCCTCAGCCGCCCCACGAATGGATACAGCGGGGCGACGGAGGGAGAAAGAGTGCGCGGGGTAAGTACCTGCTGCCCGCGATCGGTGGGCACCGATCGCGGGCCCATGGCACCCTTGGCACGGCCGTGGTACGGCCGTGCCAATCGGTGCCATGGTTCCCGAGAACGGGACTTTACGGCCGTTTTTACGAACGGTCAGAGCAGGTGTGTTTTACGCTTGTAAAAACGGCCGTAAGGGCCTTGAAAATCGGCCCATCGGCCAGGAGTGAATCGCTGCTCGCCGTAAAAAAACGGCGGGCAACGTTTCGTGTCGGGAGCCGGGCGTGGGGGGGCGGGGGAGAATAGCGGGAGGGCGTCGGACCAGTGTGTCCGTAAAAATTTACGCCGCCGGCTATTCTCCGATTTTTCGTAAGTCGGGAGAATCGCGCCCTGTGTTAATTTAAGTTGTTGTTAAAATGTTGTGTTGTTCATTGAGGAGGGGCGAATATTTATGATTGCTATCATTATTGTTATTGTTGGTATTTTATTATGGTTCGATGTTGTTGTATAAATTCCAATTTTTTCAATAAAAATTATTTTTAAAAAAAAGATGAAGACCAACATCTTGCCAAGATCATCCCCACACCCCCACTACTTGCCTTCAAACAACAGCGCAACCTCAAACAAACCATTGTTTGCAGCAAACTACCCAGCCTTCAGAACAGCGACCATGACACCACACAACCCTGCCATGGCAATCTCTGCAAGACGTGCCAGATCATCGACATGGATACCACCATTACACGTGGAAACACCACCCACCAGGTCCGTGGCACATACTCGTGCAACTTGACCAATGTAGTCTACCCCACACGCTGCAGGAAAGGATGTCCCGAAGCATGGTACATTGGCGAGACCATGCAGACGCTGTGACAACGGATGAATGGACATTGCGCGACAATCACCAGGCAGGAATGGTCCCTTCCAGACGGGGAACATTTCAGCAGTCAAGGGCATTCAGCCTCTGATCATGAAATGAAATGAAATGAAAATCGCTTATTGTCACAAGTAGGCTTCAAATGAAGTTACTGTGAAAAGCCCCTAGTCTCCACATTCCAGCACCTGTCCGGGAAGGCTGATACGGTAATTGAACCGTGCTGCTGGCCTGCCTTGGTCTGCTTTCAAAGCCAGCAATTTAGCCCTGTGCTAAACAGCCCCTTTGGGTAAGCATTCTCCAAGGCAGCCTTCAGGACGCGCGACAACGCAGAATCGGTGAGCAGAAACTTATAGCCAAGTTCCGCACACATAAGTGTGGCCTCAACCGGGACCTTGGATTCATGTCGCATTACATTCAGCCCCCACCATCTGGCCTGGGCTTGCTAAATCCGACCAACTGTCCTGGCTTGAGACAATTCACTCCTCTTTAACCTGTGATTATCCCTCTCTCCAGTTGCTCCGTTGGACCTGTAAATACTTAATTACCTGCAAAGACTTGCATTCAAAGTATCGTCTTGCATCATTGACTTTGTCTATATATATGATTCTGGAACCCACCTCTTCATTCACCTGAGGAAGGAGCTGCGCTCTGAAAGTTAGTGATTTGAAACAAACCTGTTGGACTTTAACCTGGTGTTGTAAGACTTCTTACGGGGTTCTGGGAGGTGAGAAATCAGACCAGAGTCACATTTGGTCAAAGCTGTGGCAAAGGGTCACCCAGACTGGAAACGTTCACTCCCATCTCTCTCTCCACAGATGCTGTCAGACCTGCTGAGATTGTCCAGTATTGTCTGTGTTTGTTTCACATTCCAGCATCATTTGTAGTTATCACATTTGGTGGAGTTGAATCCAGAAAATGCTGTTGGAAAGGAGCAATCCAGGGAAGAGCTGATGCTAGGATTGCCTCCAGGTGGCAGCGTTTCTATGCTGGTTTGCAGGCTGCTATTGATTGGTCAATTTGAATGTTCCTCTCTATTTAAATAACCGTTAGTTCCTCTGTGCACTCGTTGCAGCAAAAGGCTAAAAAAATCAGTTTTACAATTGTTGCCAAAAATCCAGTCATATTCCAGAAAATAAAAAGGGGAAACGTTGAAAATATGCTGGCTTTGAAAAAAGAACACGTTTCTTCAGAATAATGTTCAGCTTTTATTTGAAGCTTTCTTCTTTTAGCTTTACTTGTTAATGCCAATAAAACCTGAGAATATTCTCTCAATTTTCCACTTACAAAAGAATTTCCTTGCACAAAGCGGCACTTCCATTTCTTGTGTGTTTAGCTGAAACTTTTGGGACATTTTAAATATAATTAAACTGCATTTTGTTCAGTCAGATTTCTAATGGAAGCTACTCACCAAATTAAAGCGCCCGGCCTCGTGTTTGGACCAATGGGCTGACGGACATGATCATAACCAATCAGAGGCGCAAACGCTTTGCACTGTCAATTACTATTGGCGAAGGACATCAGGCTTTCCACCAATCGATGCGTACCTGAAGCCAGGCACAGCCAATCAGGCATCGCCAGCGGTGAGTCCTGACCAATCGTATGCCACGTCTTATTTGGGATGTCGGCTTCACCAATGGGATGCCCGGGGCTATGTTGGCCCCTGGCTGCCCGCAGCCAATCTGGGAGCGCGTTGCATGGGGCTGCAGCAGCTGGTGGCACATTAGAAGGCTGCAGCGGTGCGGTGCTCGAGCCGGACAGAGTGACAATTCCATAGACCTGGGGAAACAGGTAGCGCGCCTTTTCTTCGCCATGAAGGGTCGTGATGGAAGACGACGTTATGATTAGAGCAAAACTCTTCCACAACCGAGTTCGGGAGTGCATTGTGAGTTTTTGCACTTTTTGCAGCAATCAATGTCTTTTAATTAATCAAAAAGTCTCTTGCCCAGAATTCACCCCCCCCCCCCCCCCCCCCCCCCCCCCCCCCCCCCCCCCCCGCAAGACCTTTTTGGTCGTCAACTATCGCTTTGGTATGAAGAGTATTTCCTCCGAGATGAAGTTTATTGTAGAGCAATGTGGAATGATTCATTTTGGTACGAAGAATGTGGGGCGAAACAGTTTGAGAAAATGCTTAGGATGTAGGATTCTGGGCTTTCATGAGGTGTCGTATCGAAAGGACGTTTTTCTCTTTTGTAAACGTCCAAACGATGTACAGGTTAGGTGGATTGGCCATGTTAAATTGCCCCTTAGTGTCCAGGAATATACAGGTTAGGTGGATTGGCCATGTTAAATTGCCCCTTAGTGTCCAGGAATATGCAGGTTAGGTGGATTGGCCATGTTAAATTATCCCTTAGTGTCCAAAGATATGTAGGTTAGGTGGATTGGCCATGCTAAATTGTCCCTTAGTGTCCAAAGATGTGCAGGTTAGGTGGATTGACCATGCTAAATTGCCCCATAGTGTCCAAAGATGTGCAGGTTAGGTGGATTGACCATGCTAAATTGTCCCTTAGTGTCCAATGATGTGCAGGTTAGGTGGATTGGCCATGCTAAATTGCCCCATAGTGTCCAAAGATGTGCAGGCTAGGTGGATTGGCCATGTTAAATTATCCCTTAGTGTCCTGGGATGTGCAGGTTAGGTGGGTTGGCCATGTTAAATTGTCCCTTAGTGTCCTGGGATGTGCAGGTTAGGTGGATTGGCCATGATAAATTGTCCCCTGGTGGCCAATCCACCTAACCTGCACATCTTTGGACACCAGGGGACAATTTATCATGGCCAATCCACCTAACCTGCACATCCCAGGACACTAAGGGATAATTTAACATGGGCAATCCACCTAACCTGCACATTTTTGGACATGTTAAATTGTCCCTTAGTGTCCAAAGATGTGCAGGTTAGGTGGGTTGGCCATGTTAATTGTCCCCTGGTGTCCAAAGATGTGCAGGTTAGGTGGATTGGCTGTGTTAAATTGTCCCCTGGTGTCCAAAGATGTACAGGTTAGGTGGATTGGCCATGTTAATTGTCCCCTGGTGTCCAAAGATGTGCAGGTTAGGTGGATTGGCTGTGTTAAATTGTCCCCTGGTGTCCAAAGATGTGCAGGTTAGGTAGATTGGCCATGTTGTATTGACCCCTGCTGTCCAAAGATGTGCACGTTAGGTGGGGTTATGGTGATAGGATAGGGGAATCTGCCTGGCTGGTGTGCTGTTCAGTGGGTTGGTGCAAACTTGTGGGCTGAATGGCCTCTTGCACTGTAGGGATTCTGTGGATAGTTTACCCTCAGCTGGAAGTGTATCTGATTCTGGAAACTGCACTTTTAGGAAGCATGTGAAAACTTTAAAGTAGATAAAATGAAACATCTTATTGACGGAATAATCAAGAGCCAGAGAGCACTGATGGTAAATGACAAGTACCAACAACGTGAGTAAAAACTTTTTTCTTTTTGTTGCAGCAAATGGTTAGTATCTGAAAAGGTTAAAAAAACATTGAGTGGGTAAGGGAGTGCAGTGCAACTGGGTGAATTGCTGCTTTTAGTGAGTTGGACTTGACACGTGGGCTGAACAGCCAGCTCCTTCTGGGTTGTAATTATTCTAACTATTTTATGATTCCATTTTCATCAATTCTCCAGTATGCTGTCTGTAAAACAAGTGCCTCGTGAGTGTCCACATGTCTGCAAAGATTATAGTCCATGCTTTAAAATGGAACACAGCAAGCCATTTTAGCTGTACATGGCTTTCATTGTTTGAGGCTTTCTTGAATCTTTGCTAGGTTTGAAAACCAAGATGAGGTATTATTTTACTAGTTTTATCAGGAGGGAGGAAGCATTTTGTTTAATAGAATTTACAGTGCAGAAGTGGCCATTGGGCCCTAACCTGCACATCTTTCGACTGTGGGAGGAAACCAAAGCACTGGGAGGAAACCCATGCCAACACTCAAAAGACAGAGACCCAGGCTGGGAATTGAACCTGGGACCCTGGAGCTGTGCAGCAACAGTGCTAACCATTGGGCTACTGTGCTGCCCTTTCAATCTTAAATTACTTATTTTGAGGTTGTCTATTGTATGCTGTGTTGGGATCCTTTTAGTACACAATTTCTTTCCAATTTAGGGGCAATGAAGTGTGGCCAATCCACCTACCCTGCATATCTTTGGGTCGTGAGGATGAAACCCACGCAGACACGGGGAGAATGTGCAAACTCCACACGGACAGTAAGCTGGGATCAAACCCGAGTCCTCTGTGCAGTGAGAAAGTAGTGCTCGCTACTGTGCTGCCCTTGTGTTGGGATCCTGCCCTGGTATCCAACCGTGTGGACATTAGTGGAGCATTTGAAACTTTGGACTTTTAATATCTCAATAATATCCAAATGCTGTACAATATGGATGTGATGTTGGTGAGGCACAGCATGTTGACAGAATCAAAGAGTAGCACAGCACAGAGGAGGCCACTCAGCCCATTGAGTGTATGCATCAAATCTTTGAAGAGCAATTCTACAATTGTTCTCGTGTATTGGTCCAATTTTTCAATCTATTGGGTGTTGCATCCCAATCCGAACTACTTCCTACATTTCCTAAATCTTTGGTTCTCCTACCAATTTTCTTAAATCTGTAGCGTCTGGTTATCAGCCCATCAGCTGTGAGAAATTGTGTTTTAAAAAAAAATCCTATCTAAACCTCTCATGATTATGAACACTTCTAGTAAATTTCCACCTCTGAGTCACTGTCCGTGTGGAATTTGCACATTCTCCCAGTGTTTGCGTGGGTTTCGCTCCCACAACCCAAAAATGTGCAGGGTAGGTGGATTGGCCACGCTAAATTGCCCCTTAATTGGAAAAAATGAATTGGGTACTTGAAATAATAAAAAATAAATCTCCACGTGGCCGCCTTCTCTCCTCTAAGGAAAAGACACCTGCCTGGCTTCTCAATCTATCCTGATAACTGTATTCCTTCATCCCTCAAACCATCCTGTACCATCTCCAAAACCTTCAAGGATGAAGAGAAAAGGGGAGGCTAAGGGTTGATTATTGGACATGGTGTATGTGGATGAGCTTGAGACTCTGTAGGCGAGATGGGAATAGAACCAACATGAGGAGATAGACGGGAAGAAAATGGGGAACGATGCCACTATGAATCTTGTGATTCTTTTAAACTTTAGAGTACCCAATTCTTTTTTTCCAATTTAGCGTGGCCAATTCACCTACCCTGTTCATCCTTTTGGGTTCTGGGGGTGAAACTGAGAGGAAGGGGAACACCGAGAGGAAGCCCACGCAGACATGGGGAGAATGTGCCAACTCCACACAGACAGTGACCCAGGGCCAGGATCGAACCCGGGTCCTTGGTGCTGTGAGACAGCAGTGCTAACCACTGCGCCACCATGCTGCCCCAAAAAATTGTGTAGTAATTGTAGGCTGACGGTCAAGTCTGCATGTTCGCCCCATGTCTGCGTGGGCTTCCTCTCGGTGTTCTGGTTCCTCCCACAGTCCAAAGATGTGCAGGTTCGGTGGATTGGCTGTGATCAATTGCCCCTAGGTGGGGATAGGGTGGGGGATTGGGGCTAGGTGGGGTGCCCTTTCAGAGGATGGGTGCAGACTCGATGGGCCGAATGGCCTCCTTCTGCACTGTTGGGGATTCTATGAACAAAGGTGGTGATTAGAAGTGAAGAGGAGTTTGGGATTGTGCTTACACTCCAGGGTACTCTAGTAAAACTCAGTTGGCTGGACAGCTGGTTTGCGATGCCAGAGCAAGGCCGACAGTGTGGGTTCACTTCCCGTACCAGATGAGGTTAAAATATACTAGTATATTTTGTTGCTGCTACAGTTATCGAGAGAAATAGTTGGAAGTTGTATCCTGATTTATCCCTCTCCCAAGACCTGATGCAAGCTTATTTTTATAAATGGAGGTTATGCAATCAGTATGCCCAGTAGAAAACTGGAGTCTGATTTAGGATGGAGAACCTGGCGCAGTTGAGAGCGACGTTTGAGGGGAAAGGCTATTTTTTTGCTGCACGGGAGGAAATTCTTTTGTAAAAATGCATGGTCTGAGTATGGATTAATTGTGGTTTTTGAGATTTTTTGGATGTTTGGGTTGGGCATGTGGATATGGGGAGTTGTTGGGGTTCCTTTTTCTTGTTGCCATTTCTTTGTACTTATGTGTGTTGAATGTTTCAGAAGTTGGACGGTAGCATTGTGGATAGCACAATTGCTTCACAGCTCCTGGGTCCCAGGTTCGATTCCGGCTTGGGTCACTGTCTGTGCGGAGTCTGCACATCCTCCCCGTGTGTGCGTGGGTTTCCTCCGGGTGCTCCGGTTTCCTCCCACAGTCCAAAGATGTGCAAGTTAGGTAGATTGGCCATGATAAATTGCCCTTAATGTTCAAAATTGCCCTTAGTGTTGGGTGGGGTTACTGGGTTATGGGGACAGGGTGCAGGTGTTAACCTTGGGTAGGGTGCTCTTTCCAGGAGTCGGTGCAGACTCGATGGGCCGAATGGCCTCCTTCTGGACTGTAAATTCTATGAAATCTATGCCACTTATAGCATCGTACAGTGGGTTGGTATAAAATTCGCTTCAGCATTGTCAATGTGGTGTATATAATCTGTTTATCCTACTTTGAATGAATTGTTTCCGGTACTGCTTTCAGGAATACTTTCTAACCCAATATGGTGTTTTAGACTTTGGTAAATTGTCTGGCTTTTCAACATTTTGTGTTGACTTATATTTGGATTAACTTTTGGCATGAATATTTGCACTTGGCACCATTCTTCAGAAAAGTTTGTGACTTCCATATTGCGTACCATTGAACTCCATAGCAGCAACACCCGCACCGTGGATATGTCTGTTAACAAACATTTTCAATCAGTGGAATTTAATTGCCTCTGTGCAATAAACTATTCTCATGGTTTACTGGGTAAATACATTATCTAATGACCCATACTGATTAAGATGATCTTTTGCTCGATCATGGCTGTGATGTGAAATCAACCCTAAGGCGGGGGTAGGGAGTGAGGTTGGGTGAGGTGGAGGGAATGAGCTTTAAAGTGCTTGTTGCGATATGAGGCACAAAGTTCTCTGTTTCTGTTACAACATGGAACCATAAAGTATACCTTTGTCCTGTTCGTAGATGGACATTCAGTGCTGGCATTATCAAACCTGGTAATCCAATATATTATTGCTGACAGTAGCATTTGCTGGATTACTACAAAAGTGGCTTCTATGTTTTGTAGAATTACTGAGATAATCTATCACTTACAACTGTTCAAAAGTTAACATCTTGTGACATACTTGCAACAATGTGCATCCTTTGGGTTTTCAAAAATCAGTAAATGCATGACAATCCAAGATGTAAGAATGAAGTGCTAAAAATGACATTCCCACCCTCTCATTTTGGTGAAGAGAAAAGTCAATTGGGATCCTTATTGTTATCGCCTGCTGATGATACTTTAATCCAAGTAAGAAACCTTAATTGTAAATGCCTTGGAAATGTACATTTTTGGCAAGGAGCTTGTATAATTAGATGAATCTGCAAATTACTGTAAGCATCGTCATGAGTTGTAGATTACAAAATCACACAGCAGGATTAGGATCAGAGGTCATCTGGAGGTTTTGCAACAGTTGCATTTTGATCCTGCATTTGTTAACAATGCAGGATAACCTTTTTGCCTATTTTGCAGAAGTTAATTCCTTTTTTCCTTGCATTTTACAGTGTTGTTTATAATTTCTAAGGATTAAGGTTGCCAATTGTATTCAATTTTTATCTCTGCCCTTCTTCCCCACCCTCCACCACCGTCCTATTGGTTCTCTTTAGATCATACACCACACCATGCCATACCCAGCTCCATTGGATCAACAAAATAACATGCCTCTAGGTCCCCTATCTCCCTGTAATTAGTTGCTAGGAAGTGCATGAGAATCACTTGGGTTTGTATCTTTTTTCCTTGCCCTGCATTGTCTTCTAGCAATATAGCTATAATTGGTAAGTTGCTGTTATGTGCGATTGAGAGTACACCTATCTACTGTCTTGTTTTCAAGGTTCTTTCATGCTTTCAAGAATTATGTAGTTTCTCCTCCAACGTTATTCCTTCCAACTGTTCTGTTCCAGAAGAACCATGTCATTTCCGCTACTAACCCAAATGTCTAATCCTCAGATATAGATTGCATTTGCTTTTCTTGTGACCTTTGGCAGCAGTAGCAATTTTAGTCCTATTTCCTGACTGTTCTTGCACAATTCCCTAGGGTACGGTTTTTTAAAGCCGATTTGGTTGCTTGTAGGAAATGGGGAGAATTTAAACCTGATTGAAGCATAATTTAGGTCTTGGAATGAGATTTCCTGACCATCTGTTACTTTGTAGACTTCATGCAATGTTTTTTTTCATAAATTTAGAGTATCCAATTCATTTTTTTGGGGCCTCATGGTAGCATAGTGGTTAGCATCAATGCTTCACAGCTCCAGGGTCCCAGGTTCGATTCCCGGCTGGGTCACTGTCTGTGTGGATTGGCCATGTTAAATTGCCCGTAGTGTAAGGTTAATGGGGGGATTGTTGGGTTACGGGTATACGGGTTACGTGGGTTTAAGTGGGGTGATCATTGTTCGGCACAACATCGAGGGCCGAAGGGCCTGTTGTGTGCTGTACTGTTCTATGTTCTATGTAACTTGGTTTTGTTACTGGATTGGATTTATTTTAAGTATTTGAACAAGCTGAAAGAACATTTTTTGTGATCCATATTCGTGCTGGTACAACCACTCCTAGTTGTACCACTAGGTACAACCACTCCGACTGAAATGCTGCAGCTTTGCACTGTTACTAACTTGGAACTTTATTGGAAATGGCTTTTCAGAGATCCCAATAAAAGCAAGCAATGGAAATTTTAGTCTTAATGTACTTGCAGTCATTTGACTTGCTGATATTACTCTGAGTTTCTTGTGGAATTGTGTGGTAAGCCCAAACTAGATTGTCAAGAAATGTTGCAGCAAAGCAACAGTGGAGAGGGGTGTGGGAGAAGAAAGAAGGTTCAAATGTGAAAACTTACATTTCAGGTAGGTTCTTTACTCAAGAGTGGTTAGGGTGTGGAATGGACTGCCCGCTGTGATAGTGGAGTCGGACACTTTAGGAACTTTCAAGCGGTTATTGGATAGGCACATGGAGCACACTAGAATGACAGGGAGTGGGATAGCTTGATCTTGGTTTCGGACAGGGTGACTGTGTGGAGTTTGCCCATTCTCCCCGTGTCTGCATGGGTTTCCTCTGGGTGCTCTGGTTTCTTCCCACAGCCCAAAGATAAACAATGCAATTCCTTCGGCACATTTTTGAGGGAACAGGAAACTGATGCAGTTAGTAAAGCTATTCAAATCTGTTGAATTACAGCATATTAAGAAGCTCTTCTGTCAAACAGTGTTGGCTAAGTAGGTACCACTCTCCTCCTGAAGGCTTTGGATTCAAGTACCAGCACTGAGTGAATGCTACGTTGTTGGAGGTGCCATCTTTCAGATGAGATGCCCTCTGGATTTAAAAGTCACATGGCACTTAAAAAAAAAAAAAAAAAAAAAATTTTTTTTGAGTACCCAATTCATTTTTTCCAATTAAGGGGCAATTTAGCTTGGCCAATCCACCGACCCTCCACATCTTTGGGTTGTGGGGGGCGAAACCCACGCAAACACGGGGAGAATGTGCAAACTCCACACAGTGACCCAGAGCCGGAATCGAACCCGGGACCTTGGCACCACATATGACACTGTTCTGACAGTTGGTCTCCCTGGTGTCTCTGCTGATCTTTATCCCTCAACTAATAACATAAAACTTGCCATTTTACAACTGTGATTAGACTTGAAGTACTTAACTTGCCTGGAAAGTACTTTTCAGATGTCTTGAGGTCATAAATTCATGTTTTCTCGCTCTGTAAAGGGGTTCTAAAATACTTTGATCTTTGATAACTGTAGGAAGGGTAGTTTCCACCTAGTCCCAAAATAAACCTGGCGGAAGAAGCTCCCAAAAGTCTTGTATTGTTTGTATCTTTCACCAATTCTGTGTTGGTGACTTTTGAGTCCATTTATTTTTCCTTCTCTCTACTCTCTGAGACATTGAATCTCAAATTCTGTCCATACTGTGTTCTGTTCAGTTATATTAAGGACCTTCCAAAATCTATGATTTTTCAACATTTACTGAGGGCTTGTAGTAATCATGCACTAGTTTTAAATCAGTGCCTTGTGGATTGGATTTATAGAAGTAAAACTTCCTCCATAACTTTTAGCCGAGTCATGAGTAGAGATGGGATAGAAGCCCAAAAGCCTCTTAAAGAAATTGGCGTACTAATCCGTGATTCATGGAAGTATATGCCTTCGAGTTGCCAAGTCATTTTATAAAAAACTTGGTGTTCTAAGTGGCAGCTTTATTTTCTGAGCCCCTTTATTCAAGGGGAAAGCATTTTGAACCTGCAATACTTGGGCAAAGAAACTCTTCAATAATGTGATGAATATGTACTTTGCCGTAGTTCCTGTTTAGTCCTGGTTCAAAAGAATTTGTGAGGAGCTCTCTTCCATTCTGGCTACCTTTGGTAAAATACTCCTACCCAAATGACCTTTCTACACCGCCTTCTCTTACTCACTAGATAACTTTTGAGCTGAGACAAAAGGATGCTCCTGAACTACTGTAATGCTGTTTTTCATTAGTTGCCTGGTTTGTTGGTGTTGGATATGAGCAGATCTGATCCATCGAACCATAGACCTCCTATTGTCTTAACTCCCATTACTTAAAGTTAATGGTTCAACTTCTACACAGGCAGAAGGACAAAAATGTGAGTCACCACTGATTTGCAGATCTCATGCTTTTGGTTTGATGTCCGCTGCTATACTAGAGCCAAAGGCTGCGCTAAAATCAGCCAGCTGGGAGGAAACTGTTTTCGACTGATTGAGCAAGTTGCTCCCAATGGAGTTTATTGCAGTGTTTTTTTTCACAGAACAGCAGATTGAGATCTGAGGATGTTTACAGCCTTGTGTCCGAGCTGTGGGGCATCCTTCCAGCTTGTGTGTGAAATGTTAACTTAACTTCAAGCAGGAAAGACTGCAGCTCTGTTTCTGATCTAATCAGTATTGAAGCCTTTTTTTAACCTTTTTATGTTTATCAGTGTTTTTGGTAATTTAGAGTACCCAATTCATTTTTTCCAATTAAGGGGAAATTTAGCGTGGCCAATCCACCTGCCCTGCACATCATCTTTGAGTTGTGGGGGTGAGACCGATGCAAACTCCACACGGACAGTGACCCAGAGACGGGATCAAACCCGGGTCCTCGGCTGCCGTTCTAACCACTGTGCTACCGCCCCAATGTTGATCAGTTTTGAAGGAAGATTGAACTTGCCAAGAGGAAGTATTTCATGGTCTCCTGGCCGGTGTTGGGATGGGGGAGGCTGCCATTCTGTTTGGCAGCAACTCACTTCAGGTACTTGGGGGGTGCAGGTGGCTCGGGAACGGGGTGGGCTCTGAAGATATAATTTTACCAATCTGGTGGAGAAGGTGAAGGCTGCTGACTGTCAGGTGGGGCAACCTCCCTCTTTCGCTATTGGGCTGGGTGCAGGCAGTGAAAATGAATGTTGCCGCAATTTTTGTTCTCAAAGCCCGCTGGTCTTTTTACCAAAATCTTTCTTCAGGGGAGTAAACAAATTGATTTCCTCATTTATCTGGGATGGGGAAGGTGGCTAGGATTAGTAGGGTGGTCTTGTAGAGTGGGTGACTCGGGGACGATGACTTGGTGTGCTGCTATTGGGCAGTGAATGCGGAGAAGGTGTGGGGTTGGACCAAAGAGGGGGTGGCCTGGTGGGTTAAGATGGAGGAGGGCTTGTGTGGAGGGAGGGAGGGGGGGGGGGGGGTCAGGGCTCCAGGAAGGTACTCGGTGGGTCCGGTGGTGGTGGCCACATTAAAGATCTGAAGGCAGTTTAGGGAATATGTTAAACTGGGGGGATGCCGATTTAGGGCGGAATCATGGATTCGAGATGTGGAGGAAGGACGCAAGGTTATGGTGATGGGACGAGAGGGGGATGAAGGACATGTTTCTTGGGACGAGTCGTGAGTCTGGAGGAGTTGGGAGCAAAGTATGGATAGGTGTGGGGGAAGGGTTTCGGTAACTGCAGGCTCTGGATTCCACAAGGAAGGTGTTCCTAGCCTTCCCCGTAGCGCTGGCCTCCTCGTTGCGGGAGGCAGTGCTGGCAGCGGGAGGCCTGGAGAGGGGGTTTGTTTCGGCAGTCCATGGGAGGATCTTGGAGGAGGACGGATTGGATTGGATTTGTTTATTGTCACGTGTACCGAGGTACAGTGAAAAGTATTTTTCTGCAAGCAGCTCAACAGATCATTCAGTACATGGGAAGAATAGGGAATTAAACAAAATTCAAGAAAATACATAATAGGGCAACACAAGATATGCATCGGTTGAAGCATACAGGGTTACGGTTAATGAGGTCAGTCAATAAGAGGGTCATTTTGGAGTCTGTTGACGGTGGGGAGAAGCTGTTTTTGAGTCTGTTTGTGCGTGTTCTGTCTATGGAGGGAGTTAAGGTGGTTGGGGGGGGGGGGGGGGGGGGTGCTGCGGTGTGAATGCCTCAACCTCCTGTGCGAGTCTGGGACTGATACAGTTGGAAGTTGTGCATTGGGTGCCTGACAAAAATTGAGCAGCAGCCGGCTGTTTGAAGGGTGGAGGATGTCTGTGAGCTATGTGGGAGGGGCCCCGCAAACCACGTTGATATATTTTGGTCCTGCCCGAAGCTAGTAAGGTTTTGGCGGGTGGTATTTAGCACAATCCTGAGCGTCTTGCACATGGATGTGGAACCCCGTTCCCTAGAAGCCATTTTCAGGGTGTCTGACTGGCCTGGGTTGCAGGTGGATGTGGGACAGATGTTTTAGGGGGGGGGGGGGAGAGACTTTTTTTATGTTGGTTTTGTTTCTGTTTCTCTTTTTTTTTGTATGGTGAAAATGATGGCGAATAACAATATTTTACAAGAATACCGGGAGAACTTGTGCTCTTCAAATCATGTCATATGATCTTTTTTGTCTACTTGAATGGTTTCTGAAAGATGGGAATATTTTAGAGGATTTGGAGAGCAAGCTTGGTTATGTAGCCACCTTTGTGACCTTTGGACATCTGCAAAGTACTTCACACCTATTTGATTACTTTTGAAATGGGGTCACTTTGATAGTCTGGCTATGGAGGGGGTTACGGTGGTGCGGGGTGGGGGGGGGGGGGTGCGGCGGTGTGAATGCCTCAACCTCCTGTGCGAGTCTGGGACTGATACAGTTAAAATGCTTTTAAAATGTTGAAGTTGCTGATAATGTAAGAATTGAGCAGTGTTTTCTCTCCCCACTTTTGCAATGCCTAAGATTGGTAAATTATTGATGAGAAAATTGTGGAAGAGCCCATGCTCCTATTCTAATTTGTATATTTTGAATGTACCATGGGAGGCATAGTGGTGCACTGCTGCCTCATGATGCTGAGGACGCCCCGGGTTGCTGTCCATGTGAGTTTTGTGCATTCTCCCAGGTCACTGTCCGTGTGGCGTTTGTACGTTCTCCCTGTGTCTGCGTGGGTCTCGCCCCCCGCAACCCAAAAATGTGCAGGGTAGGTGGATTGGTCACGCTAAATTGCCCCTTAATTGGGGAGAAAAATTAATTGGATACTCTAAATTTATTTTTAAAAAATATACCATGCAGTTAGAGACTTGCAATGATTTCAGTCATTTAAACAAAAATCTTAACTCCTACATTCCTACATGCAGCACGGTAGCATTGTGGATAGCACAATGGCTTCACAGCTCCAGGGTCCCAGGTTCGAGTCCGGCTTGGATCACTGTCTGTGCGGAGTCTGCACATCCTCCCCGTGTGTGCGTGGGTTTCCTCTGGGTGCTCCGCTTTCCTCCCATAGTCCAAAGATGTGCAGGTTAGGTGGATTGGCCATGATAAATTGCCCGTAGTGTCCAAAATTGCCCTTAGTGTTGGGTGGGGTTACTGGGTTATTGGGATAGGGGGAGGTGTTGACCTTGGGTAGTGTGCTCTTTCCAAGAGCCGGTGCAGACTCGATGGGCCGAATGGCCTCCTTCTGCACTGTAAATTCTATGATTTTGGATGGTACTTGCAAATGAACATGGAGGCTTCTGACGGGCATGTTTACTGGCAATTAAACTCTGCCTGCCAATACCTGGAGCTGTGCTGCTTTTACAAGCATTCATTTATATCGTGCCTTTCACATGGTAAAACATCCCAAGGCATTTTATGAATGCATTAACAAGTAACATTTGACACATACATGCTGATACAGTATTGGAACAGTTGAGCAAAAGCTTGGTCAAAGAGGTTGACTTTGAGGAGGGGGGAGGGAGTATATCCAGTATTTCTATCTTGGTGGCTAAAGGTGGAATGAAGGGAATGGGAGATTCCTGTACAGATCTCCCTGTTGTTCCTTCTCTCTAACACTGAAGATGATGGGTTGTCAGAAACATGAAGTCTTGAGTGCTATTTCTGAGCAACTGTACTGTATCTGTATGGGTTTCACTGTTGCTGCTGTGTCTAGTTTGGAACAGCAGTATTGTGCAATCAAACTAGGCAAATTAACAGGAATCACAGGTTTAGACACTTTTTTAGGTAGTTAAAAATGTGCTGTAAGCAGTTTGTATATAAATGCATACTTCTAGGCTTTCGAGAACTATTCTTGGCAGGGTGGATTTATATTAACCTTGTAATGTACTCAGAACGCAAACATCACCAGAAAATCTTAATTGGAAGGCGTTAACTTGTGCAATATTGTGACTATTTTACTCTACATCCTGTCCTACAAAAAAAAACAAATTTCCTAATTGAGTGCAGGTCCTTGGGAGAGTTGCAGAGAACTAGAAAATGTGGATTCTGTGGCTCCCTTGAATACAATACATGGTTACTAGAGTTGGAATTCAATTCAGTTGTTGGCTTTGTTATGTTGAAGCAGTGACTTGCTCTGTACATACATGATACTGATACTGAACAATTCCATTCAGTCATCAGTAAGTTAACAAGGTTAATAGTTTGGCTTTGGCAGTGATGTCGGTGTTTATCATTTTTTTTAAACAAAAGATCGTTCAATCACATCAGTTGGACTTTTTTTTACATAATGTCCTTTGCAATTTTTTTCCCCTCAAATGGACTGTTCCTATTGTCTAATACATGCCTGGGTTAATGCCCAAATTACTTTGTTTTAATTTTGCTTGGGATCCTTGGTCAACAATTGAATTATGATAAATAATTGCTTGGATTGACTTATTCTATAGAATTCAATATTTTTGTAACAAGCATCATGTGAGTGCCTACAATTCCGGGACCTCGGTGGCTCAAGGAGGCAGCTAACCAGCACCTTCTGAAGGGCACAGTAAGAAGTCTTACAACACCAGGTTAAAGTCCAACAGGTTTTTTTCAAACACGAGCTTTTGCAGCGCTGCTCCTTCCTCATGCTGTAGAACGCCTTCACTTTCTTCAAGATGAGGTGGAAGAAAATCTTCATTCCAAAACAAAGAGAGCAGATTACTGTTCCAGGGGATGCAAATCTTAACTGGCCTGTTACCCAGAAATGTTCCTGCACAACGTCACAAAACTAAACCTACAGCCAATCGACACAGACATTAAAACTGGAGCTATTTTGTTAAATGAAAGGAAAATTCTTGCATTACTTTGGAATGTAACAAATGACCATTCTAGATCACGTGCTTTTTTAAAAAAAAACTAAATTTAGAGTATCTAATTCATTTTTTTCCAATTAAGGGGCAAGTTTGTGTGGCCAATCCACCTACCCTGTACATATTTGGGTTGTGGGGGTGAGACCCACACAAACACGGGGAGAATATGCAAACTCCACACGGACAGTGACCCAGAGCCAGGATCGAACCTGGGACCTCTGCGCCTTGAGGCAGCAGTGCTACCACTGTGCCACCATGCTGCACTTAACCCAAGACTTTGTTGTTGAGTGCTTACAGATGTGGAAACAAATGATTCAACTCACTATGTCAACTTTATATTGGGGACAGGGGAGGGAAAAAAATGCAGGAAAAAAAAAAATGCAGGAAAAAACAAGAATGAAAGAAATGACTTCTGCACTCATTTAACTACAAGATTAAATGAGCAGTTTTAGTTGGCATAAAGACACAAACAAAATAACATGGCACATTAATTTGATGCAAGATCCAAGAATGGATAAATGTGCAGCTGTCTTGAGTGATATCTAAAAGCCACACCAATGTATTTTTGCATCACCAGACCTCTGGTGTCTGTATAACCTGTATTCCAGGAATCCATACATGACCAGAGATATTCTGTCAGACCCAAATTAATCAGTAAATGCTTGGTCCAAAAACAATATAAAATGTGCCATTTTGAAATTCTTGTTACAGTTATCAGGGTTGGAAGAACTTATTTTAAATGCTGCTTAACTATGGTTTTATTCAGTTGTGCTCATTCCTTTTATTTGGGGCTTGGAAGAGGAAGAAACGTGATGGATTTGAAACGGTGCTAAACGCATCTTGTTTTTACTTCATAAATGCATTCTGCTTGTTCTGGCATCTTTCTGTCTGAAGGATAATGGCCATACAGCAAACGATTGGGGTATTTGCATGACAAATCTGCTGACGGTTCAACAAAACAATCCTCGGGGTTTCTGCTGCCAGTGTCGCAATTGGCGCCACCAATTTTTTCAGTGTTGCCAAGCCACTGTTCATCATCATGCCAGCCCACAGGACATGTTGCCATTTCCCAGGTGTGAGAGTCAATGTCTTGGGTTTTTATGCCATGCTTACAAGCATCCTTGAAGCAGAGCTTTGGGTGTCTGGCTAATCATCTCCCAGAATTCCTACAGTGCAGAAGGAGGCCATTTGGCCCATCCAGTCTGCACTGATCCACTCCACCCTATAACTTAATCTATATGTCCCTGGACTTTAAGGGGCAATTTATCATGGCCAATCTCTGGACTGTGGGAATAAACCCACACAGACATAGGGAGACAGTCACCCAAGGTCGGAATTGAACCCAAGTCTCTGGCACTGTGGCAGCAGTGCTAATTGCTATGCCTCCATGGTTTATTCACTCAACAAAAAGTCCTTGGGTTTGTGACCGTCTTGCAGAGGTGACCTGAGCCAAAACCACTATTTTTTGATGAATGAATGCTAACAAAACTTGGAAGCTCTGCCTCTGAGAGGACTATGATTTTGTCCAGCCATGATAACCCATGATGCATCACAGAAAGTGTGCTTCTTTTCTTGATCGCTCCTTTTCTTGATCGCTCCAAGTGATCCAGTGTTTCACAGCTATACAGCAAGGTGCTGAGAACACTGTTCAAGCAGCGAATTGGATAAAAAGAGAGAGGATTTTGAACCAAGGTGTGAAACATCAAAAGTATAAACACCACTGGGTGAATTGCAGAAAAGGTATGCACTTTGGGATAGGGCGGGTTCCGGATGGTCTCCACTTCCAATTAACTTCCCTCAAACCGCCAGTTTGGCCTTCACATACATGCAGACACATCATTCTTGGCCAAGAGAACAATGACTGCTTCCCAGCCTCTGTCAAGGTCATTCAAACCAATAGTTAAGAAAGCAATAAGGATTACTCATTGTGTGGAACGTGGAGGGCCTGTGACCTTTTGTGCTTCCTCTTCAATTTTCCATCAGCATTCAGGAGAAAGCAAAGATTTGCAATCAACACACCCTAGAACAAATCTCATTTCAAGTTTAAAAAAATAAAATAAAATATGGGAATCCTGTACTGATCAGCACCTGCATCGGCAGTTTATAGACAGTAGCCTTGGCCAACAGGAAAGAAATCAGTTTGACATCCAGTAGCGAATACATGCTGGTGGTATCCTTTTTTAAAAAAGATGTATTGTTTTTTTTGTAAATGGTGTATTTACAGGAGTACGCAAAGAGAAGCCAAAAAGAGATAACAAAAACACAACATAAAATCACAAAAATAAATAAAAACCAAGGGATGGGGAGTAAAAACTGGAGAAGTGTGTATACACAGAGACAATTACATTATACATGTCGTTTTGGGTGGGGGGCTCTTTCTCTTCCCCCCCCAACTATTCTTCTGTTTTGTTTTAAAAAGACAGTGCATACAGCACAAACCAAACAAAACAGGGTAGGTGGGGTATCTGGGCGGAGCCCCTGATGTTGCTTGCTTCTCCTGGTCGATTTTCACTTTGTTGTCGTGGTGCGTTTGCCTCAGACGTCTGTTGTTCCTTCCTCCTGTACTTTCTTACTCTGTTGCCCTGCTGTGTTTATTGTGGTTGTCGATTCCTGTGCTCCTCTTCTTCCAGTTTGTGTTCCCTTATCTTTCCTTCCCTCTGGCGCCCTCTATTATCTTTGCCCCATGCCCTTCCTTCTTTCGTGCCCCCTCCCTTCTCTTTTCTCGTTTGTTGGCACAAACAGATCCCGGAATACTTGGGTGAGTGATTCCTATGTTCTGATGAAGCCACCTTCCGACTCCCGGATGGTGAATTTGATTTTCTCCATTTGGCGAAATTCTGGTAGGTTGGACAGCCAGTCTGCAACTTTAGGTGTTGCTTACTGCCAGCCGAGCAGGATTCTACAGCGAGCGATCAGGAAGGCAAAGGCAAGGGCGCCTGCCTTCCTCTCCGTGATGAGATCCGGCTGGTCTAATACCCTGAAGACTGCCACTTTCGGGCATGGCTCCACCCTCATCCCTGCCACTTTGGACATTGCCTCGAAGAAGGCTGTCCAGTACCCACCAGCAAGTCTGGGGCAAGACCAGAACATGCGGGCGTGGTTGGCCAGACCTCCTTGGCACTATTCACATTTGTCCTCTACCTCCTGAAGAACCTACTCATTCGGGTCCTTGTTCAGTGGGCTCTATTAGTTGCGTTGGGTTGAGTTTTGCGCACGTGGAGGTGAGTTGACCCTATGTAGTGCTTCGCTCTAGGTCCCCACCCTATTTCGAGTTCCAGGTCTTCCTCCCATTTCTTCCTCGTCACGTCCAGTACAATGTTGGCGCTGTCTACCAGTCGTTCATACATGTCGCTACAGTTTCTGTTACCTAGAATGTGTGCATCCAGTAATTCCTCCACTGGTATCTGGTATCTATTGTTGTGGTCGTGGGTACGTCCTTGTCTCCTTCCGTAGGAAGCTTTTAAGCTGCAAGTATCTTGTGATCTTGGGCCGAGCAGTTGCCACACCAAGCTGTGTTGGCAGCCGGATAGGATGCTCTCTATCGCACATCTGTAGAAGTTTGAGAGAGTTGATGCAGGCATGCCAAATTTCTTTAGCTTCCGTAGGAAGTAGAAATATTGTTGGGCTTTCTTGACTGTTGCACAACGTGAGTGGACCAGGACAGACTGTTGGTGATGGTGACCCCCAGGAACTTAAAGCTACCGACCATCTCCATTTTGGAGCCATTGATGTAGACGGGTGTGTGTGTCGTGCTACACTTCCTGAAGTCGATGATCAGTTCCTTGGACTTTCCGACAATTAGAGAGGTTATTTTCGGTGCACATGCAACTAAGTGATTTATCTCCCTCCTGTAGTCCGATTCGCCGTTGTGAAGTGGCAGATGGGCTCTTCAGCCTTGGTTGCACCCCACATAGGAGAAGGTACTCCCAAGGTAAAAAGTGGGAAGGCAACAGGTAACACTGACACTTAGAATTCCTACAGTGCAAACAGCCATTCAACCCATCGAGTCTGCACCGACCCTCCAAAGGAGCACCCTACCTCGGCCCATTCCTCCATCCTGTCCCCAATAACCCACCTAATCTTTTGGAAACTAAGGGGTAATTTAATAATCTTTTATTGTCACAAGTATGAAGTTACTGTGAAAAGCCCCTAGTCGCCACATTCAGGCACCTGTTCGGGGAGGCTGGTTCGGGAATTGAACCCGTGCTGCTGGCATTGTTCTGTATTACAAACCAGCTGTCTAGCCCACTGTGTGGCAATCCACCGAACTTGCAAATCTTTGGACTGTGGAGGAAACCGGAGCACCTGGAGAAAAACCACGCAGATGTGGGGAGAATGTCTGTACGGAGCACAATCTCCCCAAGGTCGGAATCTAATCTGGTTCCCTGGTGCGGAGGCAGCATTGCTAACCACTGTGCCACCCTATGATGGGTTGCCTATGATGAGAGGTGGAGCAAATTGGATCTATATTCTCAAGTTCAGAAGAATGAGAGGCGATCTCATTGAAACATGGAAGATTCTGAAGGGGTTTGACAGGGTGGATACTGAGAGATTGTTTCTCACTGGCTGGGGTTTGACAGGGTGGATACTGAGAGATTGTTTCCCCCTGGCTGGGGTTTGACCGGGTGGATACTGAGAGATTGTTTCCCCCTGGCTGGGGTTTGACAGGATGGATACTGAGAGATTGTTTCCCCCTGGCTGGGGTTTGACAGGGTGGATACTGAGAGATTGTTTCCCCCTGGCTGGGGTTTGACAGGGTGGATACTGAGAGATTGTTTCCCCCTGGCTGGGGTTTGACAGGGTGGATACTGAGAGATTGTTTCCCCCCCTGGCTGGGGTTTGACAGGGTGGATACTGAGAGATTGTTTCCCCCTGGCTGGGGTTTGACAGGGTGGATACTGAGAGATTGTTTCCCCCTGGCTGGGGTTTGACAGGGTGGATACTGAGAGACTCTTTCCCCCTGGCTGGGGTTTGACAGGATGGATACTGAGAGATTGTTTCCCCCTGGCTGGGGTTTGACAGGGTGGATACTGAGAGATTATTTCCCCTGGCTGGGGTTTGACAGGGTGGATACTGAGAGATTGTTTCCCCCTGGCTGGGGTTTGACAGGGTGGATACTGAGAGATTGTTTTTCCCCCTGGCTGGGGTTTGACAGGGTGGATACTGAGAGATTGTTTCCCCCTGGCTGGGGTTTGACAGGGTGGATACTGAGAGATTGTTTCCCCCTGGCTGGGGTTTGACAGGGTGGATACTGAGAGATTGTTTCCCCCTGGCTGGGGTTTGACAGGGTGGATACTGAGAGATTGTTTCCCCCTGGCTGGGGTTTGACAGGGTGGATACTGAGAGATTGTTTTCCCCCCCCCCCCTGCTGGGGTTTGACAGGGTGGATACTGAGAGATTGTTTCTCCCCCCCCCCCCCTGCTGGGGTTTGACAGGGTGGATACTGAGAGATTGTTTCCCCCTGGCTGGGGTTTGACAGGGTGGATACTGAGAGATTGTTTTCCCCCCCCTGGCTGGGGTTTGACAGGGTGGATACTGAGAGATTGTTTCCCCCTGGCTGGGGTTTGACAGGGTGGATACTGAGAGATTGTTTCCCCCTGGCTGGGGTTTGACAGGGTGGATACTGAGAGATTGTTTCCCCTGGCTGGGGTTTGACAGGGTGGATACTGAGAGATTGTTTCCCCCTGGCTGGGGTTTGACAGGGTGGATACTGAGAGATTGTTTCCCCCTGGCTGGGGTTTGACAGGATGGATACTGAGATTGTTTCCCCCTGGCTGGGGTTTGACAGGGTGGATACTGAGAGATTGTTTCCCCCTGGCTGGGGAATCTACAACACTGGGTCAGGAACCTATCATTTAGGACTGAGAAGAGTAGAAATTTCTTCATTCGGTGTTGTGAATCTTTGAAATTGCCAGGGACTCTGGTTTGATTCCTGCTTGGGTAGCTATGTGTGTGGCGTCTGCATGTGTCCGTGGGTTTCCTCCAGGAGTTCCAGTTTCCTTCCACGTCCCGAAAGATGTGCTGTTAGGTGAATTGGACATTCCGAATTCTCCTTCAGTGTACCCAAACAGGTGCTGGAATGTGGCGACTAGGGGCTTTTCACAGTAACTTCATTGCAGTGTTAATGCAAACCTACTTGTGACACTAATAAAGATCATTATTATTGTAGAATTGCAGAAACGGCATGCTTCTGTGAAGCAGTACAAGAACGAGGAGTTGTAGCTCTACGTTCTTCAGATATACTTCTCCAACCCACAAGTGCATCATGATTGAAAAGTGACTCGTGCACTGTTTTCTAAAAGTAGTGTTAGGTGGCTTGGGGTTGGGTGCGGTTGTGGGGGGAGGGGGGGGGGGTAGTAGGTTGGGTGCGGGGGAGGGGGCATAGTAGTTTTTTATTTTGGAGAAAATGCCTAAAAGAGCTCAATCCATTTCCCCAGGTGTGCCAACCCTCTGGTACGTCATTCAAGTGAGCGTTCTTCATGTTCTGACAGTGAATTCTGCCAAGCAGTTCCACAATTGGGATGTACTGCCCCTCCTTATCAGCATGTACTGCCCCTAAAGGCGATAGGGAAATTAGTTTTGAGATCGAGATGTCCGGTGATACCCAGCTGACTTGATGTCAATGCAGTAACCAGCTACTGACCTTTTCTGCACTGGCTCAATTCCACTGTAGCAAATGGGCAATGCTGTTTCTGTGCAGATTCTCCTGTCATATCCCAATGGATAGATGGGTTTGACTTTGTGTGGCTGAATTTCAGCACTTGATTGGTGAAGGGTGATTTTTGAGTGCCATTTGTTTGTTTTCTTACTGCTTTTAACTACTTTTCCTGTTCTTCCGCCACAGATCTGTGCCCTACTGTTCACTGCTCTGTACATCCTCTCGTACCTGGTGATTGCTCGGTTTAAGAAGAATGCAGACTTTGCAGCAGGTAAAATATATTTTCTTAAATTATGATAAACTCTGAATTTATTCTGATTTGGTCTTAGATAGTTTTAGACCCAAGGGTTTGGGTGGCATGAATAATTGATTAATTAAGACAGAGGATACTTCCAATGGTGGTGCCACAGTCGGTCGTCGATACTCTGTTTCTGTAGTGTGCTGTTGTAGATAAATGCAGCATGAGCCATTCAGTCTTGAATCTTAACCATTTGCAATGTATGCTGTAACTCCCTTTCAAAGGTTAGTAGTCAATGTGATGCTTGCAGGTGGAAACATCTTAATGGTTGATGGCTGTCACCAGGGAGATGAAGTATCCTGAGCTTGTAATATTCTTTCTCCACACCGACACTTGCATGTGTGTGCGCACAAATGTGCATGCCCCTACTTGTGGTGCATGCTTCCTTTTTGTCTGGTTACAGTTTTGATATTGGGTTTAAAGTAGGTTGCCTGCAGTAACCTGTGTATTTTTCATGTAACTATGCTGCTGTGAACCTCTTGAGAAATGTTCCTGTCAGGTTGTGATTATAAAGGGCAAGTTGTTGTAACGGGTGTGTCGGATCAGCCTGACAATCCTGATGGGTGACTATGTTTACATATGCAGGGTATGTAGGGTTTTACAGCCCAGAAAGAGGCCCTTCTGTCCATCGTGTTTGTGCCAGCTATCGGGCACCTTTCTAATCCCATTTTCCAGCAATTGGTCCGTAGCCTTGTATGCAATGGTATTTCAAGAGCTCACCTATGCTTCTTAAATGTTGTGGTTTCCTGCCTTGACCACCCTTTTGGGCAATGAGTTCCAGATTCTCAGTGGAAAGTTTTCCTCCAATCCACTACTCCTTGCCTTCAAATCTATTCCCTGGGCAGCATGGTGGCACAGTGGTTAGCACTGCTGCCTCATGGCGCCGAGGTCCCAGGTTTGATCCCGGCTCTGGGTCACTGTCCGTGTGGAGTTTGCACATTCTCCCCGTGTCTGTGTGGGTTTCACCCCCACAACCCAAAGATGTGCAGGGTAGGTGGATTGGCCACGCTAAATTGCCCCTTAATTGGAAAAAATAAGTTGGGTACTCTGAATTTTCCACAAAAAAAAAATCTATTCCCCCTTCAAATGATCTATGGTTTTGAAATTTGTACTTTATTCTAGTCCAGTAAACTGCCAATCTAGTGGGTAAGATGAAAGGTAGCCTTTTGTGCACCAACTTGACCGGACTCTGCTGAAATGCTCAAAGGTTGCATGCATTTGAAATGCAGCATTTGTAACTCCTTCAGAGTGTTTTGAATCTCTCTTCCTTACGGCAGGATGACCCCAATACAATCTCTGATCTGAGAGCCAAACTCCGTTTGCCAGTGAACAAATCTCAGAATGTTTCAGAGTGTTTCAGAGTCCTATCTGAAACACATTAGCTTGAACTGTTTTAGAAATTTATACCAATTTTTATAAATGATGACCTGTCATTCTGTTCTCTGAATTTCTGCAGGTTACTAATAGCGGGCTAGAGGGAATTTTCCAGAATTTCACAGTAGCGTGATTTTAAAAAACAAAACCTTTTCACTATAATATGCTCTTGAGAAATGGCTAATGCATTTTCAAATAAAATATATATACATTTGCTACTTTTTCCCTCCACCTGCTGTGTTGAAGGGCCTCACCTGAGTGCCACCCTCGGGCAAATTTGAGCCAGGCAGGCCATTAAAAAAAAAAAAAAATGTGAACTATTTATTGGGTGCAGCCCTGAATTCTAAAGATTACAAGGCTTCCTTACATCAACAAAACACAACTTTTGAGTGGCGTAGCAACGCAATGTGTGTCAATGGACAAATGGCCTTGCTCACAAATGATATGTGATTGTCTTTGTCTTTGTCACACTCATCAATGCTATTTTCGTTCTTAAAGTCTGGACAGCTCTCCCAAGGCAGAATCCTGCCCTGGGGTGGGGGATGGTTTTGTTCCATCAGGTTTGTTTTAAATGTTGAGACTTGTTTCCAATCACATGGTATGTTTCTATTATTTGGGTTTGTTTAGAAGTCTGTTTTAATTTATTTAACTGTGAGGTTATTCTAGTTCAGCCTGTCAGCTAGGCTTGGCTAAGGTTTCTGTGGAAAACCTGAAAGACAAGTGCGTGTTGAGCACTAATTTCCACGCTACTCCCAAATCTGTGTTTTCATCACCTGCCCATTGGAAGAGTCCCATTGAAGAAATCCTTGCATTGAACAAATTTGTAAGCAGGTCGTTTGAGTATCGTTGGTGCTGCAGCTGGGTACTGTTGGTCCCGCTGAATACAAGTATAACATTTTCCTTCATCTTGCATTTAGCATAATTGGGAATTGAACATAACACCTTGTTGATCTGTACATCTTCTCACCACATCCAGGTGCTTAATTTATCCATTTGTTATTTGCAGAATCATGGTCCACTGACAGAATTATTTCCCCTAGAGGCACTGAGTTCAGTTAGTGTCCCTCCGCACTGCCTGCCTTGCTGACTGAGGTTCACTAATGCCACACAGACATGGGATCAAACAGAGGGTTTGATTCTGTCTGGAGCTACAAACCTGCAGTAAAGGTTTCCCATTTTTTTTAGGGGGGGGTGGGGGAAAAGAGGAGGAGGGGGGGGGGGGGGTGCAGGCTGCAGCTTCCAATTTCTGATGGCGTGGAGTTTCAGGACATAGACAGTTTATTGTTGCACAGAATACGGCCAACAGCTGCAGAGGCTATTTTCATTCACTTTCTTTTCATGTTATTTCAGCTATTCATACAGTACCCAGTAGTGCCAAGACTGTCTCTTATGTAACAGGACTGTGTACTGTTGGACTGACGTCTGTGTGGCCTAAAATTTCCTTGGTGTCTTGTCGACATTCTGGACATGTTGTTCCTCAATTAATGAGTGGTATACGTTAGCACATTTTTGTAGTTCTGGATATTGTGCAATGCTGTCCAGTTTGAGTTTTGGGTGAACATAAATGGATACTGTAAATTGTGGTGGTTTTTTGTGTTTGTGGGGGGGGGGGGGGGGAGGGGGGGGATGCATTCTTCGGCTGCAAATTCCTTAGTAGCTTCACTCTGCTTTCTGCAATCTTTTTCAAACCTTCCAGTCCTCTGAATCTGGCTACCGTGTCTTTCCCTCTGCCTTTTTAGAATCTTGTCTTCAAAGCTTTCAGAATGTTCTCTGCTTGCTCCCTTCCTCCTCTCTTGTGCTATGGGATTTTATGTTAAAGGTGTTGTACAATTACTCACTGCTTTACCTTTGCTTGGTATAAATCTACCTTTTGTCCCTTGTCGGTCCTTTTAGCTTATCTATATTCCTTCACTTTGCTTTCTCCCTTATCGCACAATGTGAGAAGACATTATTAAATTCCTTTTGAACCCCTTCCAATCCAACAGTAAGTTGAAAATGAAATTATATTCATAATTATAAAACCCCTCTGCCTTCTCCAAGGAAAAGAGCCCAACTTTTCCAGATTCCTATCCCTGGAATCATTCTTGTAAACCTCTTGTGCACACTCTCCAATGCTTTCATGTCCTTCCTAAAATGGGACGCCCAGCACGGTATGCATGACTCCAGCTGAGGTATAACTAATATCTTATACAAGTTTAACATAACGTCCATGCTCTTGTACTCTGTGCCCCATTAATAAAGCACAAGGGTACTGTATGCCTGAACAGAGGAGACAGGGGCAAACCACTTGTGAAAGGAGCAAGAGGGTACAGATTGGCAATAGAAGCAAAAGTGATGAGGGGGAAATAATTGTGTAGTGGAGGCAGGTTCAAGTGAGGCATTAGAGAGGGAATTAAATGATCAATGTACAGGGAGGAGAATGGCACTCGCTGAAATGCTCATTCGGAGAGCCGTTGGGCCGAATGGCTTCATTCTGCACTGTAACAATTCTGCATAATTTTGCTATTTTTCCTTTCTACTCCATTTATATCCCCATCTCCCAGCTTTTAAATTTTAGTACTTGGGCTACATGTGCCATTATTCTGTAAGACCTGTGAAATCTAATACTGTCCACAAATTAGTTTTGATTTTTATATCTGGCCTCAAAGCTGCTGCTTGCTTTCTTGGGGTCTGCTGTGGTCCAGATGGATGAGAAATGTTAACAGGAGAGATTAGCAAGTGGAACAGAATCCAGCACTACAGGTCAAAGAAAGGCATGCTGGTCCCAACTGCAGCCTCCCACCTTGGTGCAATGGTTGTTTGACGATCCTTAAGCCAATCCAACTTTTCTCTTGCCACCCTCAATAACAGACTTGTTGTTCTTGCATTGGAAACATCTCCTAGTGTAACGAAAGAGGAATTGTTATTTTTAAAACACTGTTAAAGTCACTTGAGAGCAGAGAGCTGCTGAGTGCCTTCCTGAAAGGTGACGCATTTGAGCGACATCTCTTGTTGTATAGTAGAACAAAAATGGATAGGTGAAGAATGTGGTGGGGAATTAAATTGGTGAGGTAGGGCAAAGTTAGATTAGTGGGAGTATGTCATGGATTTGCCTCGTACCAGCAGTAGCCTGGATGCGATATACCCAGCAATGGGCCAGTTAAGGGATGGGATGCATCTTTCCCAGTAACACGAATAGTATGTTTGATCAGGTTTGAATCCCATATTCAAACCCGCTTACCTAGGTGGTTGGGAATCAAATCAATGAGGTATACACACACGTTAATGTCTAGAGTCGAGGAATTTGAGAGGGGCAGGCAGCCAACTACACAGAAGGCAGCATCAAAAAATGAACAAAGGTATAATTGTCAGGAGCCTCCGAAGCAAAGCAGGCCAGTTTGACAGCTAGCAGCCTCCGAAGCAGAAAAGCTCATTTCCAGCTAGCAGCCTGGAGGCCAAGTTTTACATCTAACAAAGTCTTCATGCCAAGGCAGTGCAGAAACCTTCGTAAAGGAGTTCAAATATCTTTGCTGGGCCAGGACAGACGTTTCCCAGACTTGATTATCATCCCTGTATTGCATGGTAACAATAAGCTGGTCTTAACTTGTAGATTTAATGTCAATGTTGTTTGGGGAACAGGGGAAGTCTTAGTGAGTTCAGGGATCATAGATATATTTTGGAACAAGGGGTACATTCTACATAAACTGTTGTGTTTAGGAATTCAGATCTTGATTGTCTTTGTGTAATATAATCTTGTCAGTGTGTATTTGTCTTTTCTTTAATTTAATAAATAGTCTTCAATAATTGTTACACAATGGCTGGGTGGGCTGTTCATTCTCACTGGGGTTTCACATCACATAATTCCAAAAACAAGACTGTACACCTCCACAAACTGGTGTTCCAAGTTGGAATGTCCTCTCGTAGGTAACCTCAGCGTGCTTCATGACTCACTCCCTCTTTACCAGATAGTAGACACGTGGAAGAAAGGCCCCTAGATTGGTTTGGGATCAGACATCACTTTCAAACAAAAATGAATTGCTATCTGCTGAGAACGTTGAAGGCTGTAGAGATGGGAATAAGTACTGTTTGTTTGATTTTGAGGAAGGAATTTGGTGTTCCCTGGAGTAGGGGAATCTATGATTGAATGAATAATTGCATATCTGCTCTGGGTGGAGCTTGATCATGTCAAATGGCTGTTTCTTTTTTATAAAATAAATTTGGAGTACCCAATTATTTTTTCCAATTAAGGGACAATTTAGCATGGCCAATCCACCTAGCCTGCATATTTTGGGTTGTGGGGGTGAAACCCATGCAGACACGGGGAGAATGTGCAAACTCCACACGGACTGTGACCCCGGGCCGGGATTTGAACCTGGGACCTCAACGCTGTAGGCAGCAATGCTAACCACTGTGCCACCGTGCTGCCCATCAAATGGCTGTTTCTTGCTTCAATATTTTGTGACCGGAGGACTCTGGAAGTTAAATCAAAGCCATAATTAATTAACTTTGTGAAGAATGGAAAAAGTGGTTATGTTTTTAAAAAAATAAAATAAAATTCATCCACAGTTATAATTCCTAATTTAAAACCGAGTCAACTGACAACTGAAATCTGGGACTGGAGCTTTGATTGAGAACTGTGGTTGTCACTAGTGTGCACACTTTCATAGTTTAATCCAAGAAAGCCATTGTAGTGAGAGTAAAGCATTAATTCTAACATGCTTGTAACTTGAAATTATCTATCTTCTCCAGACAATAATGAAGATGCAACAGTCAATCGCATCACGTAAGTAACTTTTTAAAAATCAAACTCAATCACCCACTTTAATCTTTCATTGAGTGTAACCCTATTGGCCTGGCCTGGATGGGGACCACTTCCTCAAGCCACAAACCTATAATGACTCTTGTGTAATTTAGTCTCTGTCAAACTGATGTCTGAACAGCACTAGTCGATTGAACTTTTGTATATGTCAATAATAGTAGAAAATTAATGCCATCCCAGTTCTGTCCTTTGAACAGCCACATAACAAGTTGATTCATAGCCCCTTTTTGGTTTGAATTTAAAAAAATTCATATTTGTGCCACTCTACTGCAGCATGGTGATTTTGTTACTGGACTAGTAATCCAGAGATGAGTTTTTGTTCTAATCCTTATTGTCACAAGTAGGCTTACATTAACACTACAATGAAGTTACTGTGAAAAGCCCCTAGTCGCCACATTCTGGCGCCTGTTCGGGTCACAAGAGGGAGAATTCAGAACGTCCAATTCACCTAACAGCACGTCTTTCGGGATTTGTGGGAGGAAACTGGAGCACCCGGAGGAAACCCACACAGACACAGGGAGAACGTGCAGACTTTGCACAGTGGCCCAGCGGGGAATGGAACCTGAGGCCCTGGTGCTGTGAAGCAACAGTGCTAACCACTGTGCTACCATGCTGTTTAGAACCCACCATGGTAATTGGAAAAAAAAATTTTTTCTCTGGAAAGAAAGATGGTATCAATAAAAGTGGACATGGAAGCTGTTAAGATTTTTTTTTTATTTTTTAAAACTGGTTCGCAAATGTCCTTTTTTGCGCGGAGGGGGTGGCGTGGCGGCTGGGGGGCAGGCAGGAAATTGCACTAAGAAAGCATCTTTCACATTCGCTGAACTTTCCAGAAATGCCGCCTAGCCAATGCAGTTCACTTGCAGTTTAGTGACTAGTTTTGTAAACATTATAGATGTGAATGTCAGAGTGTTCTTGTACCTTGAACTTACTGGATAATGGGTTATCACATTCTCTGTTGCCAATGTGTTCGGAGAATTATCTGCATTGTTTGAACTGCTGAGGCGTCTTTTTAAAAAAAAAAAACAAGAATATAGTTGACGCACTATTTACTGAAATGTGAAACTATTTCCCCCACCCACCTTGCAGGAAAGATGACCTTAATGCTTTATGGAAAGCTGCTGGTTCAAACATGTATGACCAGCTGCAGCCATCTGTCTCCCACAGCATGTGGCCTTAACCTGTTGGTAGATTCCGAACGCAGGTGTTTTTCTGGCTCTCTATGCAATAATTTGTGTATTTATAAGAGTGCAACAGAAGGCAAGAGAATCTGCAGTTCGGGAAAAAGAACTGAACTGTGCCTCGCTACATCTAAACGTCATGCACAGTGGAAGGTGTTTGATCTATTGTGGTGACTTAGATTGATACAACAGAACACATGGCTAATAGCAACCTCTTTTTTTTTTAAAAATAGGTTATGGATGTGCACATTCACCCTTGCAGTATCTGCTGGTGCAGTCTTCCTACTTCCATTTTCAATTATTAGCAACGAGATCCTACTTTCATTTCCAGAAAATTATTACATGCAGTGGTTGAATGGTTCCCTTATCCATGGTGAGTAAATGGGAGCTCAAATGTTGTTCGGTTCCACATAATGTTTCGAATTGACAAGATGAGTTTTTTTTATTGCGTTAGCTATGATAGGGCAGCACATCTATTACAGAGCTGCATTTTTGAAAGATGGCAAATGTCAAACTGAGTCCTTTATCAGCATATTTGCGAATGGCGATCTCCAGCTTCCTTTTGAATGCAGAGGAAAAGCTGTACTATAAAGGGACTGTGGAGTGGTGGTTTTGCTGTACCTAATCGGTAGCAAAAAGCCCCAGCAAATTAACTGTTTGAGAGCTTGTGATGAGACTAACTTAGGGGAAGCGTGTCAGCTTTGTACTGCAGCTTTTGAAACAAAAATCAAGGTCACTGTATCTGTGCACTGCAACTCCTTGTACAAAAGTAGGGCAGTTGATGTAGAGCACTTCTTGAGTTAGCTGAAGCAGTAATTGGGATGGTACATTTGATCTCCTCCCGTGCTGAAAGTGGGGGGGGGGGGGGGGGGGGGGGGGGGGGGGAGGAGGGAGGAGAAAGATGAACTAGAGTTCCTTGTGCTCATCACTGACCAGCATCTCTACCAAAAATGTGTGTGAACTTGTCAGCTGGTTCTCCCTGTGCAAACTTGCATGAAGAATGGCCATTGGGAGCAAAGGCCTTGCTTGGCTCCAAGTGTCAGCATCTTCAGGATGGGAGAAAATCAGCAACTGAAAATCTCTACAGAGGACCACTGGCATTCCTGTGTCTGTCAGATTGTCTGGCCATAGAATTTACAAACAATTCCACTGCTCCCAAAATGATCCCTCACTTAACTTTTATCGCTACATTTGTCTACCCAATATCGGCCTGAGTTCCATTTTAATCATTAATGCAGCTAAAAGTACAATCCCTTTTTTAGACCTGAAAATGGGCACCTTTGAATTGAGGTTGTTAAATCTCATGTGCTGATTTTCTGAATGTCTTTGCACGTGACCGATTTCTGCAGGAATGAGCTGACGTTGCCATCTAGTGGTGAAATGGGATAGCCCACGAACAAACTCCGTTTCTAGTTTTTTGAAGAAAGTGGCCATGTTTTCATGCTTGTTGGAGTGGGTGGTTTTGCTGCACCTGTGGAGATGCACCAAAACCCCAGAGCATAACCTATGTGAGAAATTGTAACGAGGCTTTAAAACTAAGTGCCAGCTTACCAGTATCCCCCAAATCTATACTTTGGCATTTTTTTTCCTCCTCGCTATTGAACGTTCTTTCATTATCGTCACTTCTCATGTGTAGTATAGGAATCAGTCTTCCAGTATCTGAAATGCTGATTATAATTATAATTGGGATGTCAATCCTGCAGGATTGATTTGGAGTGCACAGGTATCAAAAGATTAATTTCTGGGACAACCTGTTGCAGACAACCTGGGAGAACATTAGGAAGTGTTTTTTTTCCCCCTCCATTTCTTTTTGGAATTTCTGTTATCAGTTGTAAAAATATTTGGCAATACGGTGGGGGACTGTTTGTCAGTCAGGCCATCCAATCAGCTAAGGCCCAGTTAGTGTTTTTTAAATTCTTTCATGGGAGATGGGCGCCGCAGGCTGTGGCAGCATTTATTGCCCATCCCTAATTGCCCTTTAAGGGGCAGTTAAGAGTCAACCGCATTGCTGTGGGTCTGGAGTCACATGTAGGCCAGACTGGGTAAGGATGGCAGATTTCCTTCCCTGAAGGTCATTTGTGAACCAGATAATCGGCACTGGTTTCATGGTCATCATTAGACTTTTTAATTCCAGATTTTTATAGAATTCAAATTTCACCATCTGCAGTGGCGGGATTTGACCCTGGGTCTCCAGAGCATTAGTCTCTGGTTTACTAGAACCAGTGACAATACCTGTGGGAAGGCAGTGTGCTGGACAGCTGTGTAGAATCATCACATTTCTACAGTGCAGAAGGATGCCATTCTGCACTAACCCTCTGAAAGAGAACCCCACCTAACCTACATGTCTTTGGACACTTAAGGGGCAATTTATCATGGCCAATCCACCTAACCACATCTTTTGGACTGTGGGAGGAAACCAGAGCACCCAGGGGAAACCCACGCAAACACTTGGAGAACGTGCAAACTGCACACAGTCACCAAAGGTTGGAATTGAACCTGGGTCCCTGGTGCTGTGAGGCAGCAGTGCCAACCACCGTACCGCTGAAACCCGCAAGAATACATACAACCGGAGATTCAATTCAAATTTGCGTGGTAGAAATTTTGAAAGGCTTTTAAAATTGACGTCTCTGAAAATGTATTTCCTTTTAAATAATTTTCCTTTACCTTCCCATAGAGCTAATGTTCCCAAACATTCGGTGACAATTTTGGTGGATATTTCTGATAATTAAGCTTCCCTTTCGTTATCTAGCACCAGTACTGGTTGCAGAATCCAATTATTGTGCTGCAACGGCATTCAAAATGAACTGGGCAGGTGTTAACAGAGAAAGTGTATGTCTCCCCCTGCAGGTCTGTGGAATCTGGTTTTCCTCTTTTCCAACATATCTCTGGTGTTCCTGATGCCCTTTGCATACTTCTTCACTGAATCAGAGGGATTTGCTGGCTCAAAAAAGGTGAGCAGGGATATTGTGGTGTTGCAGAAAGACTAGAAAATGGCTGAATGTAATTAAAACCATCGCTATAAAATAGGATGTTGGAGGCTGCTGTCTAGTGCAATAAGTGTGCAATTTTTGAGTAGGAAGTGTGGATATGCCAAATGAGCTGACACATGGATATGCCCTCTCATCCTGAAGTGAAGTACAGTCCTCCATGGCAGAGCAGAAGGTGGGCCAAGATAAATTCATGATGTGGAGATGCCGGCGTTGGACTGGGGTGAGCACAGAAGAAGTCTTACAACACCAGGTTAAAGTCCAACAGGTTTGTTTCAAACACGAGCTTTCGGAGCACTGCTCCTTCCTCAGGTGAATGGAGAGGTAGGTTTCACCTGAGGAAGTAGCAGCGCTCCGAAAGCTCGTGTTTGAAACAAACCTGTTGGACTTTAACCTGGTGTTGTAAGACTTCTTACCAAGATAAATTCATGGAGCAACTAGAGAGAGATGTGAGTTTAGGGCACGTTTGGCCTGCTGGACTAGGGAAAGGGAGGGATGTGACTGTGACTCTTATTTTACATTCTAATAAGAATTGGTAGTCTGGTTGGTGGGAGTTATCAAAAATACGACTTTATTATTGTTTATTACTCGCTTGAATATACTTGACTAAGAACTGAATAAAAGCAGGGCAGCACGGTGGCGCAGTGGGTTAGCACTGCTGCCTCACGGCGCCGAGGACCCAGGTTCCATCCCGTGTCTGGGTCACTGTCCGTGTGAAGTTTGCACATTCTCCCCGTGTTTGCGTGGGTCTCACCCCCACAACCCAAAGATGTGCAGGGTAGGTGGATTGGCCACGCTAAATTGCCCCTTAATTGGAAAAAATGAATTGGGTACTCTAAATTTATAAAAAAAAATAAAAGCTTAGAAACAAAATATGAAACAATACATAAAAAGGTCAAGCACATGGCAAAAGGCATAAAGCACAAAAGGAAATCACGAACACAAATAAGCAAATAGATGATTCAAGAATTCGGGAACAAAGACCTTGGGTACAAGGTCCTAATTTTAAGGGAATTCTTACCTCTGGTTTAACCCCTCATTTAATTTCATTAGCTTCTAATTCTCAGTTGAGACTACCTGGTTTGTTCAAAAGAATGTCTGTTACTTAGAAGATGATTTGTTGATCACAAATTTGGACATTACTTAAGTTGACTGGTGCCTATCAAAACTAATTTGGCATCTGCGTGCACAGTCTTAGGAAAAGTACTGCATATGTTTTCTCACACTTTTCTATGTTTCACACCTTGGCGGAGACCTTAAGAATTGATTAGTTGATTAGACAGTGAACAGTACGTTCTTCGTGCTGAATGCATGAGACGATGACAGAGTTCCCACAGTCAAGACAGTTTAATATTTTTGCCTCTTGGCTACATGCATTCAACCAGCACCTATATGAATAAAACTATAGACTATCAATTATAGAAGGAGCTAAATAGATGCGCTCCATCTTAGTGACAGAAGTACATAATTCATGTTGTTGGAGGTGAGGATGGGGGTCAGTGGGGGTGCTGCAGTGGTTAGCACTGCTGCCTCTCAGCGCCAAGGACCTGGGTTCGATCCAAGCTCTGGGTCACTGTCCATGTGGAGTTTGCACATTCTCCCTGTATCTGTGTGGGTCTCACCCCCACAACCCAAAGATGTGCAGGTTCGGCAGGTTAGCCACGCTAAATTGCCCCTTAATTGGAGGGGGGGAATAAAAGAATTGGGTACTCTAAATTTTAAATAAAGGATGGGGAGTAGTTTAAGAAGACGGGGCGAAGAGAAGTTGGGTGTTATCTTTGGAGAAGAGAGCAGGATGTGATGAGCTGTCTGTTGCAGATGGATCTGGTGTTGTTGCTAAACTGATCGTTTCTTGATACGCCTTGAATTTGCTGCTGATGGTTCAGTAAACCTGTCTGTTTTTGATCTCTTGAAGCTCATTTTCAGCTGTGATTTTTGAAGGTGGCTTGCTGCTTAACACAAGGGATGGATGCAACTCTTCACTATCATCTGTTACTGATGCTGTTTTTAGTCTTCATTGACTGGTTGTGTACTGCAGCTGTGCCACCTGTTGCACATTATGGACTCCAGCTAATTCAAGAAATTGCTTATTTGCCTATTGATGCAATGCCCTTCAGCGAAGATCCCACTGCACTCTTCTGCCTGAAGCTGTTGGCACTTTTGAGTGACCAAGTCAATTAAACAGCACTCTGCCTTGACTGGATACTAGTGGTACTGGCTGCTGACATGGTTGCTGGTTTTAAAATATCATCTGATCTGGAGTTTCATTTCGGACCTTTTTAAAAAAAATATATGGGAACCCTATATTAAATGTTATTGTCTATCCGCAGGGAATTATGGCTCGAGTTTATGAAACATTTGTTGTCCTCTTCCTTCTGACCCTCCTGGTTCTGGGGATCGTGTGGGTGGCATCGGCAATTATCAATAATGATGCAGCTAGCTGGGAATCTCTCTATGGTGAGTATTCTGCTGAAGGGACTACCCTAATGTGTTTTCCCCCGAATGTCTTGAAAACTTCAATCGAAACACTCCATAACCTTCGAAATTGCAGGGAATAGAACCTGAGTTTGTATAATCTCTTGTCCGGTGGAGTCCAGGTGTCCGAGGAAATCTACATAGTACTCCTCCAAGGTTAATATAACCTTCCTAAAGTGTGGCACCAAGAACTGCACTGTACCTCCACAGGTGGTCTAACCAGCACTTTTGTGCAGTTGAAGCACGCCGCCTTTTCCCCTTGCCTCCCTCTCCGAATTCTAATCTTCCAGATATGAGTGCAATTTGTACTTTCTTAATAAAATAAAATACGGGTTGGAGAACTTGAGGGTCTCGGTCCTAACACAGGGCTTGGAGGATCACATCATTCCTCGTGTTGTTTTCAGATTTACATGTCCTAATATCTGGGCCTTTCCAGATGTTGTAACCAAAGGGAGTCTAAAAGCTGAGATGGGGACCCTGGTCCAGGTCATCTGTCCTTTAATTCATGCTATATTTTAATCCATGTTCTCTTTTTACCAACAGATCTGTGGGACTATTATCTTCCATACCTCTACTCCTGTATTTCTCTATTCGGAGTTCTGCTTCTCCTCTGTGAGTAACTCGGCCTAGGAAAAATGTGTGGCCTGTGCTGATTGTTATTTCTCATTATTAATCTTGTTTACAAGGTACGATTCTGTAAATATGACCATGTCCCAGACACCACCATCCCCATCTCTGGGTATGTCCTACCCCACCAACAGGACCGACTCGACAGAGGCAGCAGCAGAGTGGTAGACATTCAGGGTGGAGTTGCCCTGGGAGTCCTCCACATTGACTCTAAATCCTATGAAGTCTCACGGCATTGGGTCGAAAATGGACAAGGAAACCAATGGAGTCAATGGGAATTGGGGAGCCATACTCAGCACAAAAGAAGATGGTTGTGGTGGTTGGAGGTCAATCATCTCCGCTCCAGGACATCACTGCAGGAGCTCCTCCGGGTGGTACCCTATGCCCAGTTCTTTTCAGCTGCTTTGTCAATGACCTTTCCTCAATTGTGATGTCAGTAGTGGGCATGTTGATGGCACCTGGCACAGTGGTTAGCACTGCAGTCTCAGCCCTGAGGTCCCAGGTTCAATCCCTGGTCCTGGGTCACTGTCCGTGTGGAGTTTGCACAGTCTCCCCGTGTCTGTGTGGGTTTTGCCACCGCAACCCAAAGATTGTAGGTTAGGTGGATTGCCCACCTAAATTAACCATCGACCCTTACAATCATTGCCATTGCTGAATCCCCCACTATCAACATCTGGGGATGATCGTTGACCAGAAACTGAAGTGGACCAGCCATATAAATACTATGGCTACAAGAGCAGGTCAGGAGGCTAGGAATCCTGTGGCGGGTAGGTCAGGCGTGTGATGGAATACTCCCTACTTGCCCATCCAGGGCAAAGCAACCTGCTTTTTTTTTTGGGAAAATTTAGAGTACCCAATTATTTTTTTTCCCAATTATGGGGCAATTTAGCATGTCCAATCCACCTAACCTGCACATCTTTGGGTTGTGGGGTGAAACGCAAACATGGGGAGAATGTGTAAACTCCACATGGACAGTGACTCAGGGCAGGGATTCGGAACCGGGTCCTCAGTGCTGTAGTCCCAGTGCTAACCACTGTGCCACCGTGCTGCCACTCCTGCTTGATGGGCACCTGTTCTACAAACATCCACTTCCTCCATCTCCGATACACAGTATCAGCCATGTGTACCATCTACAAGATGCACTGCAGGAACTTACCAAGGCTCCTCCAACAGATAAATCTTCCAAACGGTTGACCTTCAGGCTAGCAGATGTGCTGATTCCCCACCCAAGTCTTGCACCATCTTGACTTGGAGCTATAATTGTCATTCCTGCACTGGGTCAAAATCCTGGAACACGCTCCCAAACAGCACTGTGGATGTACCTACATCACATGGACTGCAGAGTTTCAAGAAGGCAGCTCATCACCACCTTCTCAAGGGGCAGTTAGTGATGGGCAAGATTTGCTGGCCTAGCCAATGACTCTCACATCCCATAAAGGAGTTTTTAAAACCTTGTTTGTGCAGTGTGCCATCTATTGCCTTAACAACAGGGTAGTGTAGAGCTAGGAATTGGAGAGATAGTTTAAATCTGTCTGATTCATCAGCATTCAGAATATGGAGAGCAAGTTGCATATGTTTTAATTTCAAGAAATAACTTGTCTCCTTCTCTTCACCAGTGTGCACTCCTTTTGGCTTGTCCCGCATGTTCACTGTCACTGGCCAACTTCTTGTAAAGCCCAGGGTAAGAAATCATATTTTACAACCTCTCAGCATCTAAGGTAACGTTGCTTAACTCCAGCTTTTCCAATGGTGTTCGTTTGTAGGAGTCCCCATAAGATATAGGAGCAGAAGTAAGCCATTCAGCCATCGGGTTTGGTCCACCTTTTAATGAGATCATGACTGCTATGTGATATTCCTCAACTCTGATTTCCCGCCTTATCCCCATACCCCTGATTAAAAATCTTGTCTATCTCAATCAGCCTCTACAACCACCTGTGGCAAAGAATTCCACAGATCTGCTACCCTCTGAGAAATTCCACAAATTTATTACCGTCAGAAGAAATTCCTCCTCATCTAATGTCATATGTGACGAATAAAGGTGAACCGATGGATGTACTCTACTTAGATTTTCAGGAGGTATTTGATAAGGCACCACATCAAAGGTTACTGTGGAAAATGTCATGGTGTGGTGGGGATATGGATTGAAGATTGTCTAGCAGTTGGCATAAATGGGTCATTTTCTGGTTGGTAGGATGTGACGAGTAGTGTGCCACAGGGGTCAGTGTTGGGGCCTTCAATTTTTACAATTTTTATATAAATAACTTGGTTGAAGGGACTGACCGTATGGTTGCTAAATTTGCTGACAACACAAAGATAAGTAGGAAAGTAAATTGTGAAAAGGATGCAAGGAGGCTACAAGGGGATATAGATAGGTTAAGTGAGTGGGCAAAAAAATTGGCAAATGTGGGTAAATGTGAAATTGTCCATTTAGGCACTAAGAATAAAAAATACTTTTATCTCAATGGTGAGAGATTGCAGAGCTCGAGGTGCAGAGGGATCTGGGTGTCTGAGTGCATGAGTACGAGTCAGAGTACAAAAGGCTGGTGTATGGGTACAGCAAGTGATTAGGAAAGTTAATAGAATGTTATTGTTTATTGTGAGGGGAATCTACATCTATTGGTAGGGAGGTTATGCTGCGTGTTCTGCATTGGTCTCCTTATTTAAGCAAAGATGTAAACGCAATAGAAGCAGTTCAGAAAAGTTTTTTAATTTCAAGTTCCGATTCATTATTTTTTTTCCAATTAAGGAGCAATTTAGTGTGGCCAATCCACCTACCCTGCACATCTTTGGGTTGTGGGGGTGAGACCCACGCAGACACGGGGAGAATGTGCAAACTCCACACGAACAACGACCCAGAGATGGGATCGAACCTGGGACCTCTGTGCCGTGAGGCAGCAGTGCTAACGGTTCAGAAAAGGTTCACCAGACAAGTGGATTTCACACTTTTTTCTTCTCCCGGGACCCACTTCTGCCAGCCAGCCGACCTCCGTGACATGCTATTTTCGCTTGCCTTTAATGTGACACTGAGCCTATTGGTCCTCACGATCTCTCATTCAATGTTGCATTTCTGCTAAGGATTTCAACTAATGGTTTTTAAATTAAAAAATTTCCAAGGGCAATTTTGCATAGCCAATTCCCCTACCCTGCACATTCTTTGGGTTGTGGGGGTGACACCCACACAAACACTGGGAGAATGTGCAAACTCCATATGGACAGTGGGCTGGGATCAAACCCAGGTCCTCGGCACTGAGGCAACAGTGCTAACCACTGCGCCACCATACCACCCATTAGCTGATGATTTAAGTTCTCACTGCATCCTTTGGAAAAATCAGTCCTCACCAATAACTCGCCATGGTTAGTCTTCAAACTCCTTCTGAATTTTTGAGGTTTTTTGTGTGACATCAATGTACGTGCTGGGCACGTGACCTGTTGTCTGCAGCCGCTTCTGACGAAGACTGCATCGTTCCATTTAAAAGCCGATCGCGGCTGACATTCCCCGTTCTAAAAGCTGCTCATGGCTGCTTTATCCGCAATCAGGAATGCCTCCCAGCACCCACCAGCGGGTCATGACCCGCAGCTTGAAAAGCCATGCACTTAACTAATACCAGGAATGGACGGGTTGTCTGAGGATAGGTTGGACAGGTTGGGCTCTTATTTGCTGGAGTTTAAAAGAATAAGAGATCTACTTGATCAAAACCTTTAAGATCCTGGTGGGCCTTGACAAGGTGAATATGATGAGGATATTTCCTCTTGTGGGATAATCTACAACTGGGGGTTAGTTTTTTTTTTTTAAAATTTAGAGTACCCAATTCATTTTTTTCCCCAAATTAAGGGGCAATTTAGCGTACCAATCCACCTACTCTGCACATCTTTTGGGTTGTGGAGGGGCAAAACCCACGCGAACACTAGGAGAATGCAAACTCCACGTGGAGAGTGACCCAGAGCTGGGATCGAACCTGGGACCTCGGTGCCACGAGGCAGCAATGCTAACCACTGTGCCACTGTGCTGCCCTTCGCTGGTGGTTACTGTTTAAAAAAATATGGAGTCGCTTGTTTAAATTGGATCTGAGAAATATTTTCTGAGGGTTGAGAGTCTGGAACTCTTTCTCAAAAGGCAGTGGAAGCAGAATCTTTGAATATTTTGTGGGCAGCACCATAGCACAAGTGATTAGCATTGTGGCTTCACAGCGCCAGGGTCCCAGGTTCAATTCTCCACTGGGTCACTGTCTGTGCGGAGTCTGCACGTTCTCCCCGTGTCTGTGTGGGTTTCCTCCGGGTGCTCCGGTTTCCTCCCACAGTCCAAAGATGTGCAGGTTAGGTGGATTGGCTGTGATAAATTGCCCTTAGTGTCCAAAATGGTTAGATGGGGTTATTGGGTTATGGGGATAGGGTGGAAGTGAGGGCTTAAATGGGTCAGTGCAGACTCTAATGGCCGCCTTCTGAATGAAATCTGAACAAATGCAGTTGGAAGAGGCTCTCATTGCCATGCATGTGTACAGTTGTTTTAAAGTGGGTCCTGTTGCTTCATAAGACAGCTCGCCAATGCAAGTGCAGCATTAGAAAATTGTGAAAACTACTTTTGGTAAGCAGTGACTCTGTCCATTTTGTCCCTTCCCTTGACATTCATCCCTTTGTGGTTATGTTGAAGATTGCAAATACTGTACTCGCTGGTCTATTGGAACACCCAAGGTACTATTTAATCTTTTTTATGTTGAGGTGAATGAACGGCCTCCAATTTGTGGCACTGCTGCCTGATACTCCGTATTGGATGAGGAGGAATTTTCTCCAATGTTAATTCAATAACATTGTTTACATTCCCTGCCACAAACTCTGTTCATTAACCACAGACTCTATCCCCTCTTTGGTAATTGAGGCTGCACGATCTGTAACTTTGTCGTTCTATTTAACTCTGAGCTGGACTTCTGACCCCTCAGTCCCACCATTGCCAAGAATATCCGCTTCCACTCATATGGCCATCCCCTGCTGAAGCCCTTATCTGTACTGTTGTTGATACCAGATTGAACTATTCCAATGCTTTGTTGACCACCGTTCCATAAACTTGTACTCTTCCAACACTCTTCTGCTTGTACCCTAACCTGTACCAAGCCCTGCTCCCCATCACCCCTGTGCTCTCTGACCTACACTGGTTCCTTGTCCAGCAACCCATCAGTTTGATCTGTGATCAAATCCCTCCAGCCTGAACCCTCTGATCTCTCTGCTCCAATTCCAGCCTCTTGAGTACCTATGACTTAATTCTTCTGCCATTAATGGGCTTGCTTTCAGCTGCCTGGGCCCTAAGCTCTGGAATTGCCTGCCTTAAATACCTTTGCCTAGCTCTGCTTTTTGGATCCAACCGTTAGTCACCTGTCCTTTTGTCTCCTTATTTGGCTCGATGTTTGATGCTCCTGTGAAGAGCCGTTGGGATATTTTGTTAGCTATGCCAATGTATGTTGAAAGGAGATGGGATGCATCAATCTTGCTCTACCTTTTTGTTTGTAGCTTTTGGAAGATCTGGATGAACAACTCAACTGTACAAGATTTGAGGAGGCTGCTGTGGTGCATAAGCTAAATGGTGTGTAAAAACAGTTCTTGTCAACAGTTATACGGGGGACTACATATGACCCCCCACATCCAACCCCATCAATGGTGGAATAAGCTTAGTTGAATTTGGTACCCTTTTCATTTGTCAAGCTCATGAGATTAGTGTTATGTTCAAAAACTGAAGCAAATTGTTAGTACTGTAGTCCAAATCGCACATCATACATTTGAGCTGCGCAACTTTGTGCCCCAATGATAGCTGATCATTACAATCAAAGGTTTGATTGAATCAATAAGTTTAAACAGTTTAAAAGCAATTTACTGTGAAAGGAATTCAAAAGCAACATTGTTGCTAATGTATCTTTGTTTTTTCTTCTGGCGGCAGGCAAGATGTCATCTTGCTGGGTGTTTTTCAGTGTGGAGTCCCTCAAAAATCAGTTCCTGAGTATCCATGCCAGGAGGCTTAAATTGGGTAAGGACCGGAAATCTGGATTAACTGTGTGCGCGCACATTCTTTTTTTTTTATGTGACCCACCTAACAGCATGTCTGTGCCTACAGAAATACGGAGAAGAGCATCGCCATGGCAAAGAAACCTGGGATACCCATTGGCAATGCTGTTGCTTCTGGCATTAACAGTAAGTGTTAAAATGTTGGGTGGGTTTTGGTGAAGAGTTTCCAGGTGTAATTAATGCAAATGTTGCCCTTTTTTGACTCCATGGCCACTTGATGTATCTCAAATTAATTTGCTTAATATTCTAAGGACACCACTGACATCCATGATACAAGATGTAAGAATAAACCTACGAATTAGACTTGGTTCTCATTACAATTCTTTCTGATTAATGCACACCTTGTTCGAGCATAGAATGCAGTGTACCTAATCACGTCTTGTGCACTCATTGTGCAGAATTACTGATCACACAGAACATTTAACTACAAAGTGTTCTGTAAACTGTTTTTAATGCTTTGCCAACTAAATGCAGCCAACCTGCTGTCAAATGTCACCTGGAGACAGCGGCACACTTTGTAGTCTGACCTTTTTCTTTTGGTATAAGAGGTATTCCAGCTTGTTTTGGGTTGAATGACTGAATGCAAAAGTTTGCCAGTTGTCTGTGCTGTTTATAGAAATCCTGAGTGTTCCTCTGCTAATCCCATCCAGGATGGGTGGTGTGTAAAGTCTCGGTATACCTAAAACCTTTTCAATTGCTGAGATGAGCATTTTCTAGCAACTTTGCTAATTGTGGGTGACTGGAAAGCTATGTTAAGAAAATTGATGGGTAAACATAGCTTCTCGGGAGTCCAATTTTTAAAAGGTCATGTTGGGGAGGTTAGTTGATCCTGGATTTTGTCAGTTTGCTTTTCCAAGAGCATATTCCTTTTATGAATAGAAAAGACTGGGCCTTTTTTCCCCCGTTATATTCTCAACTAGCTTGAACTTGCTCGATGGTGCCCATGCCACTCCATTCCAGTTTTAGTTAGGATCTTAACCGTTGCAGTTCTCCTCTCCTCCATCCCTCTTTTTTTTTTTTCCCCCCTGTCCACCATCTACAAGACACAAGTCAGGAGTGTGAAGTAATACTCTCCACTTGCCTGGATGAGTGCAGCTCCAACAACACTCAAAAAGCTCAACACCATCCAGGACAAAGCAACCTCGCTTGATTGGCACCCCACCCACGAACATTCACTCCTTCCAGCACCAATACACAGTAGCAGCCATGCGTTCCATCTGCAAGATGCACTGCAGCAACTCGCTAAGGCTCCTTTGACCGCACTTTCGAAACCTGTGATCTTTACCAACTAGAGGGAGGGACAATTGCAGCAGTTACATGGGGACACCACCGCTTCCCCTCCCAAGCCATGCACCATCCTGTCTTGGAACTATATTGCTATTCCTTCACTGTTGCTAGGTCAAAATTCTGGAACTCCTTTCCTAACACTGGGCATAACCACAGCAGATGAACTGTAGTGTTTCAAGAAGGCAGCTCAGCACCACCTTCAGGGCAATTAGTGATGGGCCACAAATGCTGGACTGACCAGTGATGCTCAAATCCCAGCAACAAATATATTAAAGGCCAACTAAAAATGTAATTGCTTCATTTCTGCAGGTTTAATAAGTAATGGGTTGAGTTTGTTTGTTGCCATTTATACATCTTTTGTGTTCAGTCGAGTCCCTCCTGTCCCTTGAGCTGTAAGTTTGCATTGCACTGTTTTTAGGAGTGACTCATTTGCATAACTCAAAAACAAAATGATGTACGGCCCTTTCGTTTTGAAAGAAACTTGTTTTATGCAGAAGTTAATTGATTGCTTGTTTTGGTTGAATCCAGAAAACTCAACTTCACATGAAAGACCTCACAGAAGTTGAACTGTTTGCTGACCTTTGGCACAAACATGATTGGCTTCTGTTGGAGTCCCGATGCAGCGTGAGCCAGGAATTGAACATTACTCAATCCATAAATAAAACTTCACTATTTAACTGGTGCACATGATCAAACCAAGTGTTGTTGTTGTGATTTTCTTGAATGTTGTAATCCCCAAGTGGACTGCACAAGTCGAGGTTTTAGCAGCTGCATTCGGCCCCAAGCCCTTCCAGCCAAGGTGCACCATGGGCCAAGGTGCACCATGGGCCAAATGCCACACAAGGCATCCTATTTGTGTTCTGCAACTCCTGTTGTTGTGTGTGTGACAAAGGGTTGTACAAGGGACTCTTGCACTAAGCTTTTGGTTGGGATTATTCCAAACTTCTTTTTTTTTTATCATTCCCATCAGTTTAAGGGTCATAAAGACAGTGCTTCTGAAACACAAAGACCAATGTAGCTTCATCTTGACCACTCTGGGAATTAGATGTCTTGTCAACTGGGGAAGATTGGAGTACACTGTTCCCCTCAATTGATGTTTGTTCTGCTGTAATTTCAGGGTATCTCCATCCTGCTGGTGGGATTCCATATTCTTGAATTACTTATTGATGAAACGGCCATGCCCAAAGGAATGCAGGTAAAGAAAAGCAAAACATATCATTTAATTCTGCTATGTGTTATGCTCCTGTATGTCTGCAAACCATCTAGACAACCTGGCTGCATCAAACATTTCATCTCGGCCCCTCACTCTGATTTAAAAAAAAAAAAGCTGCACATCGTTGAGTTGGGAAAGTCAGCGTGATTTTTCTTTTCGTTATGCGCAGGTATTAAGGGTTACCGAGCCGTGATCTAGTTGAATGGTGCAGCAGGTAAAGAGGCTGAATGACCTCTTCCTGTGGCACACCTTGTGAAGTGTAGTACCTGGAATTTCCCAGCCCTGTTCCTGTAGCTTTTGTCTGGCTGCTGTCCTGTATCTGGAACTACCACGGTCTGGTGGCTTTGTAGTTTCCAAATATCATCAGGTAAGGGAAAGTCTCCAAGTTTTTTAAAATAATTTTTTAAAAATTGGGCTTTTGAACAAGGTATAATTACCGTTATGTACACAGAATAAGAAACATATATATATTTGGAAGAGAGGAGCACACCCCAACCTAAAATACACAATAAAATATGAAATAGGGGAGGCAAATATACATTTGGGTGCCGGGGAGATAATTGCAGTGTGCGAAAGTCTCCAAGTTAGGTGTACGCAACCGGTGCTCAAATGTAGGGACAGTTGCATGTTATATGTTCTCAAACCATATTGACTACCTAAAATGTCCTGTTGCAGCGAGTGAAACCGAATCTTGAAGATGGAAGCCACATTAATATGTATAATTAGCTCCATGAGTTGGGATCTTTAATTCTGAATGAACATATGTGTAACAGAGCTTGGTGCTGCTCCCTTATTAAAACTGTTATTTATTTACTTGCAAAATGGGTGACACAGTGGTTAGTGCTGCTACCTCACAGCACCAGGGACCTGAGTTTAATTCCGGCCTTGCATGACTGTCTGTTTGGAGTCTGCACTTTCGTTCTCCCAGTGTCTTTTCCTCCGGGTGCTCTGGTTTTCTCCCACAGTCCAAAGATGTGCAGGTTAGGAGGATTGGCTATTCTAAATTGCCTCCTAGTGTTCAGGGATGTGCAGGTTAGGTTGTGGAAGGGTGGAAGGGCGGCACTGCAGCCTCACGGCGCCGAGGTCCCAGGTTCGATCCCGGCCCTGGGTCACTGTCCGTGTGGAGTTTACACATTCTCCCCGTGTTTGCGTGGGTCTCACCCCCACAAGAAAAGATGTGCAGGGTAGGTGGATTGGCCATGCTAAATTGCCCCTTAATTGGGGAGGGGGGGGGAGGAAGGATAATCAAAAACATTTTTAAGAAAAAGGTTGGGTTATGGAGATGAGGTGTGGTGCTCTTTCAAGGGTCAAAGCAGATTCTATGGGCCGAATGGCCTCCTGCACTGCAGGAATAAAGTAGTGTTTTGACAGTAAGCTCCCCAGCAAGTCTAAAAATTAACACCATGCTGAATTACAAATGCTCGATAAGCTCTTTGTTGTATTGCAAGTGATAACGAGGTCAACATTTACAAAAATAAATTGGTATATAGTTCCCCAAATGGCCTCCTGAGTTGCTACTTTTCCGGTTGGACCCTAAACCGTTTTCAATGTGCATCATGCTCTACCTTTAATAACCTGGTGGAGGAGCTCCTGTACCATGTACATGCCATGTCTGAATGAAGAACAGAAAATGCTTGAACGTACACTGTCTGGAAAGGAAAAAGGCGGGTTGACCCTGCACAACTCCTCTCTGGCTCTGAAGAAGAGCTGATTGTACTGTACAATGCGTCTATTGTGTCACTACAGCATTTGCAGTTTATTTTTTCCACCCCCCCCCCCTTGCACAGTATCCCTGTTTTGGAGAAAAATGACAGCTGAGTTTGCAGGTTACTCCTGTGGAGGTACGTTTCTGGATTTTGTATCCTGCCCACTTATGCCGAACTCCAGTGCTACAAGCACTGAAAGCTGTCCAGTGTATTAATGGCCGGCCTTTTGGACCTGGACCGAGGGTGTTGGAAGTCATTTGACTGTGGGTTGATATCTCAACTGTATGCCAGTAGTAACCTTTTTTGTGTATTGACCATCACCCAGGAACCTTCATCCCGATCTCCTCACTTGTTCTCCTTTTCTTCCCCACCCCCTTGCCATCTACCCACGCTTATACGCTTGCGCCCGTACACGTCCGAAAGCCAATTGTAGTTACGTGACTTTTTTTTCTATTCCAGAATCCTCTTCTAGGAAAAGACTCTCTCTCTATGTTTGGTTCACTTGGAGCAGCTATAGAAGTCATTCTCATATTGTATCCTTTAATGTTTCTGTTCTGTAAAGGCAGACAAAGCCCCACTGTGTTGGGTCATTTCCCCTTTTGTGCTCACCAGGCTTTCCTCCAGGCCCCACATTATTGAATGTTGACCACCTGTAGGAGGCACAGGCCAAGTACCATAGTGTGAGTGAGGGTATGTTCCCAATCTTCTGCCTCCAGTTTTTTTATTTGTTAATGGAATTTCTGTGTGTGGATGACAAAGCCAGCATTTTTTGCCTTTCCTGAATTGCCCTGTAAGGTGGCAGCGATCACCTTGAGCTGCTGCCTTTTGTTACCCATTCCTAATTGCCATCAAGTGGCTCGCTCGACTATCGGAAGTGCTGTTAGGCAGGGATATCCAGGATTTTGATACAATGACCATGGAGGATCAACTGATATAGTTCTGGTGTGTGACTTGGAGGGGAACTTGCAGGCAATGGTGTTCCCAGGTATCTGCTTCCCTTGTCCTTTTTATAGGTGGTAGAAGTCACGGGCTTAGATGGGTATAAAATTGGCATGAAAACTCATCTGGCTTACTACCCTTGTTTTAGAGAAGGAAATCTGCCATCCTGGCTCTATCTGGCCGATGTGACTCCGGGCCCACAGAAATGTGGTTGACCCTTAACTGCCCTTGGCAATAGTCTAGCAAGCCACCCTTGAAGGCAACTGGCGATGGGCAAGAAATGCTGGCCTTGCTAGTAATTCTGCCACTTCGACAAACGAAAAAAGAAAGTGCTGTCGAAGGAGTCTTGGTGAGTTGATGCAGTCCATCTTGTAGATGGTACACACTGCTGCCACTAGGGAGTGAATTTTGCAGGTGGTGGATGGGGTGCCAGTCAAGCAGGACTGCTTTGTCCTTCAAAGTGTCAGGCTTCTCGCGTGTTGTTGGAGCTGCGCTCATCCAGGCAGGTGGCGAGGATTCCATCACACTCCTGACTTCTGCCTTGCCGGACAGGCTTTGGAGAGTTGGGAGGTGAGTTACTTGCCACAGGATTCCCAGCCTCTGACCTCTCTTGTAACCACAGTATTTATATGGCTGGTCCAGGTCAGTTTCTGGTCAATGTTAACCCCCAGGACAGTAATAGTGGGAGATTCAGCGATGGTAATGTCATTTCAAGGGAAGATGGTGAGGTTGGAGATTGTCATGGTCTGGCACTTGTACGGGGCAAATGCTACTTGTCAGCCCAAGCCTGGATATTATCCAGGTCTTGCTGCATTTGCACATGGACTGATTCATAGTCTGAGATTCATGAATGGTGCTGAACATTGTGCAGTCATCTGCAAACATCCCCACTTCTGACTTTGTTTGGAAGGAAGGTCATTGATGAAGCAGCTGAAGAAGGTTAAACTTGGGATGCTACCCTGAGGAAATCCTGCACCAATGACCTGGGACTGAGATGGCTCAGTCCCAACAACTGCAACCATCCTTTGTGCTAGAAACTGTTTTCCTGTTCATCTGTCTGGTCACCCTAGCATTGGGGTGGGATTCTTCTGCCCCGCCCACTGCAAGATTGCCACAGGCGGACACGGACCATGTAAAGCTCCATTGTCCTGGCCGGGGGGGGGGGGGGGGGGGGGGGGGGGGGGGATTTCTGGTTGGGTAGGCATGGCCGGAGAATCCACCCATGGTCTCCAAAGAAGCCTGATGCAAGGCCCTGCCCAAAGACTGCCATGAATGACAGCTGTCCCCTCTCAACCACACTCTCTTATGCCACCACCCTGAATCCTTCCTCTGGACTCTTCAGTTTGAAAGGACTTGGTGGAGCAGCCTCTTGGGGCCACTTGTTTAGGAAATATATAGACCATTGTACAAAGTGAACTCCCAGAAACAATTTTGCAATGATCAGAAAATGTTGAGGGACAACGATTGGCCATGACATTGATTGTGTGTTCTAGGGTCCAGCTGAGAGGGCAGACTCGGTTTACATTCTCGGCCGTAAGATGGCCCAATAGTTTCTGGTTCTCTTGTCTGACATGCTTTTGAATATTTTATTTGCACCTTGACTTCAATGCAGTTACTTAATGGTGTCATCAGTTGTTGGGTTTTACAGTTCGCCATTTTTCATCAAGCTTGCCCCCAGGAAGCAGGACACCACCATGACTAAGGTAAGGTTGGAAACTAGTCTGTTGAAAGTAACTTCCTGTTTGAGGACTTGTGTTGTATTATAAAATGCCACATTGTTCTATTTGCTTTCTTGTGTCAGTTACAAGTTTGGGTAATGACGTGGCAACACTTTGGGAAAGAAGAGTCACTTTCTCTGATTCTCAAATTGTATGTAAATATTTTGATTTTTAAATCTACAAAGAACAACCACACGGGGGGACTGATTATAGTTACCCAAAGCTCAACGACCTCAGACAGCACTGTTCAGCTTGTTCTTGTGGAATTTAAAAATTCTTTCATGGGATGTGGGCATCACTGACTAGGCCACCATTTATTACCAAGTTTCATTGCCCTTGAGAAGATGATGGTAAGCCTTGGTGAGTTGCTGCAGTGCATCTTGTAGATGGTACACACGGCTGACACTGTGTCGATGGTGGAGGGAGTGAATATTGAAGGTGGTGGATGGGGTGCTAATCAAGTGGGGCTGCTTTTTTAGTGCATAGTGTCGAGCTGCTTGTGTTGTTGGAGCTGCACTCATCCAGGCAAGTGGAGAGTATTCCATCACACTCCTGACTTGTGCCTTGTAGATGGTGGACAAGCTTTGGGGGGTCAGGAGGTGAGTTACTCTCCGCAGGATTCCCAGCCTCTGACCTGCTCTGGTAGCCACAGTAATTTTGTGGCTAGTCCATTCAGTTTCTGTTATGCCATGATTAATATTTAATATTGTCATCAGTTAAATATGGTAAGGACAAGCAAAGACCACCTTCCTGGTCCCTATGTACCGTAGCTTACACACACCACCCCAACTATCTCACTGGCAGTGACATTTAAGGCACATTTTAAAAATGAAAACAAAACCATTTGGTCAGTTCGTGAAACAAAACTCTGCAGCAATCCTTTTCAAATCCTGGAGGTGACCAAACAGTAACTTGACCCTGGCCTGCAGTAATTCTGCTACCTTCTGTATATAGAGGTGTCAGGAACATGACCAGTTTCCTTTTTGAATGCTTATGGTGAGCCTGCATTCACCTGCTGTCAATTTATTCCAGAGTTTAAGGCTATGCGAATTCTATGTTTTTTGTCACCAATGTTAGAGTTATCGGTCTTTCCTAACCTATCTAGTTTGTAGTCTATCCATGGGCTGAGTCTAATCCTTAATTTCTTGAAGACAGGAGGCCTTGTTGAGCAGTCCCTACCTACCAGGAGCTCCAGGTTCAATTCCCAACAGGACTTGTTGGTCATGGAAGGAGCATTCATAATGCGGTGCAATTGGCTCATAATCAGTCCAGGAATCAAAAGTGTGTATGAAGACACTTAAACTTGTAGAAAAATAAAAATTACGTTGCAGAATCTCAGTATCAGTTGATCTGTTTCAAAAGTAAAAAGCCCTGGCTCTCTTTGCCTATCCTGGTAAATTAACTAGGTTATCAGTCAAATGGCTGTTGTGTAAACCTTTTTCATTGGCTTGCTATCCTGCACTATTTGAGGGGACCAAAACTGGACACACTGTTCCCAGATGTGGCAGGATAAAGGGTGTTTGAAGGATGCCATTGTCTTTCTTAATAAAAGCAAATTACTGCGGATGCTGGAATCTGAAACAAGAGAAAATGCTGGAAAATCTCAGCAGGTCTGGCAGCATCTGTAGGGAGAGAAGAGCGAACGTTTCGAGTCCAGATGCTCTCTTCTCTCCCTACAGATGCTGCCAGACCTGGGGTGGCATGCTCCCCTACCCGGCGGGGCGGGGGGTCCCGGCGTAGCGGAGTGGCGCCAACCACTCCGGAATCGGGCCTCCCCAAAGGTGCGGAATTCCCCGCACCTTTGGGGGCCAAGCCCTCACATTGAGGGGCTAGGCCTGCGCCGGAGTGGTTGGCACCACGCCGACTGGCGCCAAAATCGGCACCAGCGGCCTTTCCGGCCCGGCGCCGGGGCTGGCCGAAAGGCCTTCACCAGTTTGCGCATGCACCGGTGGTGACGTCAGTGGCAGCTGCTGCTGATGTCACCACCGGCGCATGCGCGCTGGAGGATTCTCTTCTGCCTCCGCCATGGCAGAGGCCGTGGCGGTGGCGGAAGAGAAAGAGTGCCCCCACGGCACTGGCCCGCCCACCGATCGGTGGGCCCTGATCGCGGGCCTGGCCACCGTGGGGGACCCCCCTGGGGTCCGATCTCTTTTCCCCCCCCCCCCCCCAAAAGGAAACCGGGGGCTCGCTCGCGCCGCCGATCCCGCCGCCAGAGAGGTGGTTCAAACCTCGGTGGCGGGAGCGGCCTCCCAGCGGTGGGACTTTGGCCCATCGCGGGCCGGAGAATCGCTGCAGGGGGCTTGCCGCTCGACGTGGCGCGATTCCTGCCCCCGCCAATTCCCGGGTGGCGGAGAGGGATTTTCGGCGGCCCCGGGAGAATTTCGCCCCTGGTTCATTATCTTTCTAGTTCTGTGTAAAATCTTTTGATCTATCTGTTTCATCTAGATAATCGGGAACTGTGTGTCACTGCTTGTTCTGAGCTCAGCCCTGCCAGTATTCTCCCGGACACTCGGTAAGCAACTGTACATTTCTCCAGTGCCTATAGCTACTGTTTTAAATCTTCCAGGTCTGCTAACTTTAAACATCCCTACTGGGGCAGTGTTGGATGTTTTAATCGACTTCAACCTGTTCAGACTAGGGAGGGGAATGAAATCCTTTATGATAAAATCAACCAGGTTCCATATGTCCTGCTGAATGCATGAGGGAAATAGCCCCCCCCCCCCCCCCCCCCCCGCAAAATGTGTTGATTTTAAATTAGGATCTCTGAAAAATCAATTGGAGAAACTCTGCACTGCACCTGTCATTTATTACCCAGGAGTCATTTTTGTGACTTTTCTGAATGTAACCAATAGCAATGAGTGAATCAGCTCCCTTTTAACGAGACGATTTGAATGACCTTTTGCTGCTGCTTTTCATATTGCCTTTGGTAACCAGAGAATGTTAATATGATATTTGATAATGAGGAATAGTTACCCCTTTGTATAATGCAAGGAAGGCACTGGTTTTCTGTTTCCTGAGAAAAACAGATTAAATTGTGGAATGTGATCTCCAAAATGCTAATTCGAGATCCCAGAAGCAAATGCAATAAAAACAAATTTGCTTTACACAAGTCATGACATGCCTTTGGCCCTAATGGCATCTTGTGAGCACTGTTGCTGTTAGGATTTAAGTTCCTTCAAGCTGCCTGCAGGTGGCACCAAACTCCACTAAGGCTACTTGGAGTTCAAAGCCCCATTTTCAGTTTGCAGAACCTGCATGTATAAAATTCAGCTTTTCCTGCCTTGTGTTATCTTGGAGAATTTATGTAGCCTTGGTCGTCTTTCTATCATCCCCCCCCCCCCCCCCCCCCCCTGGAAGGCATTGGTTCCCTCACTAGAATATAGTTGCATGTATCTGCATCCCGATCTGTGATATAATAACTGTTGACCAATTATTAAAGAAAGTGCATATGCATTATCTGGATAGTAATCCAGCCAAAACCGTGGCTTTATTTTTTGTGTCTCTGTGCTGAGCAGAGGAACACTGCAGAAAATTGTAGCATTATTGCTTCCGTCATGACTGAGAATTGAGTATCTTGAGAGTTCAGGAATTGAACCTAGTCTGCACTACTGATGCAGAATTTATCTGTTGGCCATTGAGGTGGTGATCCTTTTATTTATTTTTTTAAAAATGCAAAGCTTATTTTGGATTTGTGTGTATGGTACTGTACTTTAGCAAACACTAACTACAGAGAATTGGAAGATACTTTTTTTGTGGAAAAAGATTTGGTTCTATGGACCAGTTTGTAATCATCTAACTAACTAGCTGCCTAGCAGTTTTAACTTTTTGTTCCTCAACATGTGTGTCTAATAACTAAAGGAAGTGAATCTTTAAATTCTTCTCAAAGAATCACCTCTCCAAGACTTCATATGTTCTTTTGATGCCCGGATCCACCAGTCAAAAGAATTTTGCTTCACTCCCTCAAATTGAATAGGAATTTATCCAGGCTGTCTTCTTGCATTTCGAAATTTCTGCATGTGCACCTCCGGAACCAACTCGTACGCACAAAGGATAGCTTTATTTACTACAAAATCCATAGATACCTCTTCTGACAATGGTACTTGCACCAGTCTAATTTGAAAGTAATGACCAAATTTATGTTGGCCATTTCATCTGTTTAGCTACCTTTTTTTTCCAAAAGAAATAAAGAATGCTTCCAAATCCTTTCCTTCAAATTTTGGAGGAGCTTGACATTTCCCCACTAGGTTCATGTCTTGAACTACTTCCTTCCTCAATCTGTTCTAGTGTGTCACTTGTGCCAGCATTTTAAGCTTAAATTCTCTCTCTGCCATTGCTAATCTTTCCACTTCCGCATCAAGCTTTCTCATTTCAATTTCCTTTTCAAAAGTGCACTTTCCCCCCCCCCCCCCCCCCTTACCTGCTTTTCAAGTTTCTTCATTGCTATTTCTTTTTTTTATATCTCTTTATCTTTCTCCTTTGCCCTGCATATATTTGTAATTGAATTTTAGCTAATTCTATTTCTTCACTTTAAAAAATAAATAAATAAATTGGTTGATCTGACAGCCAATGCTTTTATAGAAGATGGGAGGAGGCCTTTTGACCCTTCGAGCCTGCTCAGCCATTCATCACAATCATGGCTGATCATCCAACTCAATAGCCTAATCCTGCTTTCTCCCCATAGCCTTTGATCCCATTCACCCCAAGTGCTATATCCAGCCGTGTCTTGAATATATTCAAAGTTTTAGCATCAACTACTTCCTGTGGTAATGAATTCCACAGGCTCGCCAGTCTTTTTGTGTGAAAAAATGTCTCCTTATCTCTGTCCGAAATGGTTTACCCTGGATCCTCAGGCTGTGACCCCTGGTTCTGGACGCACTCATCATTGGAAACATCTTCCCTGCATCTACCCTGTCTAGTCCTGTTAGAATTTTATAAGTCTCTATGAGATCTCCCCTCATTCTTCTGAACTCCAGCAAGAACAATCCCAACCTCGTCAATCTCTCCTCATATGACAGTCCCACCATCCTGGTAAGCCTTCGCTGCACTCCCTCAAGAGCAAGAACATCCTTCCAGGGTGAAGGAGACCAAAACTGCCCACAATATTCCGAGTGTGGCCTCACCAAGGCCCTGTACAATTGCAGCAAGACATCCCTGCTTCTATACTTGAAACCTCTCGCAATGAAGGCCAACATACCATTAGCCGCCTTTACCGCCTGCTGCACCTGCATGCTTACCGTCAGCGACTGGTGCACAAGGACACCCAGGTCCTGCTGCACACCCCATTTCCAATTTACAACATTCAGGTAGTAATCTGCCTTCCTGTTTTTGCTTCCAAAATGAATAAACTCACACTTATCCAAATTATACTGCATCTGCCATTGATTTGCCCACTTGCCCACTTTCCTCTGTTCTGTTAACTCCAGACTTCTAGATGCTGGAGATCCAGCTGTTTTCTTCACTATTACTCTACAGCCTGAGTGATGCTCCCTCTTTAGTCTTCTAAAACAAATTGCTTCTAGCAGAGCTGTGGCAGCTGCCTTCTCTCACTACCTATCTCCAATGTAAGAGCTTCTCTACCATGCAAGGCCCCAGTTACTGAGCAACCACTGCTGGTTTATTTACTCTTCTTGCCGTAGACTCGTCTAAGCACAATAGAATTGCAGTTAGAATCAAAACCTACTGACACATGCGCATGCATACGAATCTAACTATAATTTTTACCCTTCTCGGCACAGTAACATTATGTTTACCAATGTAAATTCCTTAACACTTTAATTTTCCTAATATTACCTCATTAAAACAATTATTTATTTTTCCCCTTTTAGGAATCACAAACTTTGACCTGTTGGGGAACTTTGGCAGTTTTAACTGGCTGGGAAATTTTTACATCATCTTTCTCTACAACATGCTTTTTGCTGGCCTTACCGCAATGTGCCTGGTTAAAAAATTCACCAGGTCTATGCAAGCAGAACTTCTCCATGCATTTGGTAAGTACGACCTGTACAGGTGCTTGGGCAGTTCCTCCGGGTTGAGGATGACTTGATGTGCAGGTGCCAACAGCATTATGACACTAGTAAATCTTGCAGCTGAAAAGAAGGTAGTTTTCTCCACGTTTTGTGATTTAGGTGTTGAACAGCACACTGGGCACTAGGTATTCCCCCCCCCCCCCCCCCCCCCCCCCCCCCCCCCGTCAGGTATTCTGATTGGCTACGTTTTGATGAGACCAAGGTACATTCAAAAATAGCTTGAACTCTTTTTAGAACTAGAATTATATTGGGAGTGTAATGGGACTTGGTGATCCACACAGCTGGAGGTTTTTAATGTTTTAAAGTGTGTGGATAACTAGTAATTTGAACTCCTTTCAATAGTTGGGTACAATATCCTAATTGAATGCTACTACCAAGATGGCTTGACTCAATAAAACTGCCTCCTTGTATCAGGTAGATATTTGTCTGTAGGTCCGAGATGCTAGGCTTCACCATAGCGTACCGGCTAACATTCTCTGGCCACGTGAACCAGTCCATTACACAACAAACATCATTTTGCTGAGCACTGGGTGCGTTTTCTGGAATGAGGTTAGCTTACATGCTTTAAGCACAATTCTCTGACCAAGTTCTCTTGCAGAGTTGCTCCAAGATGTGTTTGCCTTGGGGCTTCAGGCCATTCTTTAGTTGCCACAACTAGGGAGCAACTAATTGTTCAATTTTAAAAAAAATATTTTTCCAATTAAGGGCCAATTTAGCATGGCCAATCCACCTAACCAGCGCATCTTTGGGTTGGAGGGGTGAAACCCACGCAGACACAGGGAGAATGTGCAAACTCCACACGGACAGTGAGCCAGGACTGGGAATGGCCCTTGATGCCTGAGGCAGCAGTGCTCACTACTGCGCCACCTATTCAGTTCGTAATGGTGGACTTTTCCTGGCCTCCTAAGTTCTTCACTGGCTGAAGGGATATATGCAGAACAGCGAGTACAGAACAGCTTTGTCAGCCAGTACAGGTGGCCTCGGTGGCTGGCAATGCCATCAACAGCTTGAACCACTTCTAGTGGGTTTCAGATTCTTGAAAGGCCCAATGTTGCTTTAGGCCTGTTTACCTTGGATTGGTCTGAATTGTAGTGTTTTTCTATCCCCTTTTAAAAATAAATAAATAAATAAATTTTGTCTTGGCTCCTGTCACAAACTCAACCCATCCCCCTTCCTGACCAGCGCTGAGCCAAGGTGTTTGCAAATTGCCATCCCACTTGATGTAACTTCCTCCTTGGACCACGACTCTAATTCCATTCCTCTGAATCTAGCCTCTTGTCTATGTTGCCTTCCTGCTCGGCTCCAAGCTCTGGAATTCTCTCCCAAAACCCCTCTGCATCTCCTCCTTCCTCGCCTTTTACAAATCTCCTCAAAAACCCACCTTTTGGTCAAGCTATTACTCAGCATTTCTAATATTTCTTTCCCTCACTCTCTTTCATGATCTCCCTGCTTCATCCCTTTGCAATAGCCTGCTGACAAATGAAGAATGGCTACTTGGGGGTGAGTTGCTAGATGGCTGCAGGCACCATGAAACTCTACCCCAGCAAGAGTTAGTAACGTGCTGCTCTCCTGGGCCTTCTCCGAACCTGACGATCTACTCCCAAGTTACCAAAACCAATTAAGACCAGACCACACCAAATGGCCTACTTTTGTTCCTACGTCTTTACATAGATAGAAAATAGGAACAGGAGGAGACCATTCAGCCCTTCGAGCCTGCTCTGCCACTCATTATCATCATGGTTGATCATCCAACTCAATAGCCTAATCCTACCTTCGCCCTAAATGCTATATCAAATTATACCTTTTGTAGTCTGTGTTTGAGGGGGAAGAAATATCTGTAAATTAACACACAAAACTGTCCCACATTCACTGTTTTTGGTACCACTTTGATCCAAATTGAACATTTATCCTGAGACTTGGCTTCCTTGCCACTGCAATTGTGTATCCGATTACTGTAGCATTAGCACCCCCTTTCGGCTGTTGTTAATTCTGGAGCCACGCGTTAACATTATTGCTTAAATTTGCCTAATGGGGAGGGACAACTGAAGATTTTGATTGCAGTATGTTTGTTCACATCGGTCAACAGAGCCAAATACTGTCCTGAATTCTCCAGCCGTGTGATTCACTTTTCCCAGTGGCGTGGGGTTATTTCAATGGGAAATCCCATTGACAAGCGGTGGGAAGATAGCATTGCACCACTGAGAAACGTGTGGCTGGGAGACGGGAGAATCCTGCCCACTGCTTTTGGATTGGAGTGCAAAATGTTGAGCCTTGTTGTAGTAACCTGGCATTCCTTGTTTTGCCTGAAATGGGTTCCAAATTGACTTTTTACTGTTTGCCTCAACAAGGGTTAAATTATGCTCTGGCCATGTTAGATCTGTGGTCAGTAACTAGTGACGTTTGTCCTGAAACACAATCCCAGTCTGATTCCTCTGGGGAAATGTTGCTGTGTAAAGTTTTCTCTCCTGGGAACCATTTCTAATCTCTCATTGTCAACAATTTGAATGCAATAGCTGCCCAAGCACAAAGTCAGGGACGCAACTCATTCCGAAGGGTCGAGATAAGGAGGGACGAAGAGCCTCGCCCGCACGATGCGATTAGGAATCAGTACCCACCTATTGAAGGGAGTGGATATTGGCACGTTAGCAGCCTTTAATAAAAAATGCCATTTCTACAGTGTACGGGGATTTTATACTTCAAAAGCAAGGGTGCCTAATTGTATAGTATTTATAAGTTTATCAAGATAATTCGCACAGATTGTTGAAACTGTTCAGTTACCTGCTATTGTTTGTGGTATTCCCAAATTAACAGGCAGATTTTCAGAGATGCCAATCGCCATTTTGTTAGTTTTTCTTCTTCATGAAGGTATTTTTGAAGCTGGAGTATGAAGTTATTCTCCATTCTCAAAACAACGGCCTGACTCTGACTGACTAGCTGCTTCCTTAGAATATGTAATATTAAAACCTTTTGGTGCTTTTCTGTGCTAATTAATGGACCCTAGGTTGAGGAGGAATAGGAGCTTGCAGTGAACAGCATAAATAAATGCAAGTTATTTATTTTAAATGTGATGATATGATCAGTGTTTCCTTCCCCTTTGCCCTCCTTTCCACCATGTTGCTCTGGTAGGTAGAGGCTGCTTTTCTATTTTGTTGCCGTTCCGGTCTTTTTTTGATATGCCAAAATCACCTAGCAAGTGGTAGCTAGTATAACTGCTAAAACTGAACTGCAGTTGATGGTGTTTTTCCTCATGGCCCACCCCAACACGTCTATGTGAAACACAAAAACCTGTATGCCAGGGGTGCAGTCAGCCTGTATCTGGCATGGACATATGGAAATGGTTTTTCCTCCCAAAATTGAAATGCTTTTGTCTGTAAAGTATTTTAAAAATGTTGTTCTGTTGCTTTGCAGACACTTCAGTTATCCAATTGACAAATGTGCCTTTTGATTTTTCACTTTTTTTCTTTTTGAATAATTTATTTGACCAAGGGAAACCTTTCGCAATAACTAAACTCTCTGACCAGCTGGAATAAATCCAAGATATGGAAAGAACTTGAGCATTATTGACTCCAATCCTGTGTTCTAAAATAATTAACTTCCATTTCTGGATGTGAAGATTATATTTAAAAAAAATTCAAACGGACCTGACTAGGCCTGGGCTCTCAGTGGGGGCCTCCTCAGTCACAATGAATTCTGACTGGAAAGAAAGTGCTAAGTTATTTATAATTAAGTTAGATAAGATTACTTTAAAATAGACTGTAAAGGTCTTGTAATGCTGACTTATCGGTGAGCAAAGAGGTGGGTTATGTGGGCTAATTGTCAGAATCTAATTTTGCTTTTCCTGCTCGTTCATGGATTGCAAAGCTTGAGACTTTGTTTGGGTTTGGGAAATAACTTTCTCACCTGCCTCATTTTGAGGAATTGTGCAATGGCAGTTATCAGATATTCACGGTGAGACATAGACCTTGTTCTAAATGTTAATATTGTGCAGCCCTTGCCTGTAAGCTGGGGAGTTCATGGGTTGGAATCTGGATTTCCTTGTCCTGCAATGCATGTGGGACAATGCACATGGCCAATGAAACACAAATAGAGGATATGCACAATTATTTATTTATTGGTTTTTTTTGTTAGACTAAGTGAGGAGTGATGGGCTGCCGTTCCTTTTTAGTTCTTCCCCACTCTGGTCATAGCCAAGGTTTTAATTTTTGAAAAAAGTCTGATATTGCCTGTTCAGTATGTACTTGACTTCACAAAGTCTTGAGGGAAGTAAGTTAGGCAGGTATTCTTGAGTCAAACATGTAAAAGTTAGGTTTACTGCTGAAACCCACCCAGACATAATATACAGATGTGTCCTACTCTACTTCTCACTAGTGTGCACATAATTCCCCTCCGATGCATTGTCAGGAAGCATTGGTTCTTCAGCTGAGGCCGTTGGTTCAAAGTTATGGCTGGCAGATTCCTTTTTCTCCTGGAATCACTGATGTAGAAAATCCAAGGGCTTTTTAGCAGAGTCCCTGCTGCATGGATGTGGCCACTTTTTTATTTCCTCTTCGTAAAACAGGATGCAAACCTGGATCAAATATTGTGGAGGAGGACCCCTGCTCCCTGTGTTCTCTACTTGGGATCCCAATTCCAGTATCCAACCAAGATAGAGAAGTCATGTGATATATGTTCCAAAGAATGTAAAATGCATAGCTTCCCTGTTTAATGGCTACTGTGATTTTGTTTTTATTTTTAAGCATTAACTTGGAATGATCCATTCTCCACCTTGATCAAATAGGAAGGAGTTGTTCACCCTTCCAGGCTTGCCATTGGGTGAAATTCTCCACCTCGCGACGTGCAAGCGCAAACCGCGATCGGGTGGAGAATTGGATGCCTGGCCAAAACAGTGCCATGCTCCGGCCGCGGGGTCGGGTGCCGTGCTCCGGCCGCGGGGTCGGGTGCCGTGCTCCGGCCGCGGGGTCGGGTGCCGTGCTCCGGCCGCGGGGTCGGGTGCCCTGCTCCGGCCCGTCACTGGTGGCGATAACTAGGTTTGCGCCCTGCGCTGGCAGCATGCGGAACCGGCATCTTCATTAATTTAAATGTGATTAGCGGGTTGGACACCGTATCCTCTGCCCTTCCGCAATGCTGCTCTGCTCTCAGGCGGAGGTCTTGCAGGCGTGAATTACTAGAAATATTTGCAAATATGGACCAGGTGGTCATGGCTGCGGAGGGGAAGTGGGAGTCTAAATACACACTTAAAAACCATTGAAAATGTTCTGTCTTGCTGGGGGCAGTAGGGTGTAGTGACTTGATGCCAGGTCCATGGACTTCGGGTGTCTCCCTCGGGATCGGGGTGGCCTGGCTCAGACCCCATTGCTGCAGTCTGTCTTTTAAACTCATCCCTTTGGTGCTACTGACGGGCTCCTGGCTCCTCAAACTGCTCCGTTTAATTACTCAGAAGGCCTCCAGTCATCTGGCAGCCCACCAAGGCTATCCCTCTGGACGCCGTTGTACGTGTCATGGGCGGCACGGTAGCAAAGTGGTTAGCACTGTTGTTTCACAGCAGCAGGATCGCAGGTTCGATTCCCGGCTTGTCTGTGCGGACGGTCTGCATGTTCTCCCCGTGTCTGCGTGGGTTCCCTCCGGGTGCTCCGGTTTCCTCCCACAAGTCCAGAAAGACGTGCTGTTAGGTGAATTGGACATTCTGAATTCTCCCTCTGTGACCTGAACAGGTGCCAGAATGTGGCGACTAGGGGCTTTTCACAGTAACTTCATTGCAGTGTTAATGTAAGCCCACTTGTTTCTTTTTTTTAATAAATTTAGCGTACCCAATTATTTTTTCCAATTAAGGGGCAATTTTAGTGTGGCCAATCCACCTATCCTGCACATCTTTTGGGTTGTGGGGGTGAAACCCACGCAGACACGGGGAGAATGTGCAAACTCCACACAGACAGTGACCCAGGGCCGGGATTCGAACCCGGGTCCTCAGCGCCGTAGGCAACAATGCTAACCACTGTGCCACCGTGCTGCCCTTGTAAGCCCACTTGTGACAATAATAATAAACATGCCAGGCTCGATCAGGTGCCCACCAGGTGTTGGCACTCAAGTGCTACCACATTGTAGAGGAAGCAGAGCTTACCCCAAACAGAGGGCAACTGCACTGTGGCCCACGGAACCCTCCCTGGTTCTCTGTCCCTCCACTCTTCACTGGCATAGAGTTGAGGGTACACCTCTGGCTCCTGTTGGGGGAGGGGCAGGTCTTTCTTTGAGCCATCTTGGTGGTTGCCGTGTGTGTGGTGAGTAGAGAGCTTAAAACAGCTCCAGCTGCCAGGCTCTTTGGTACTAACTCCAGCCTCAGCGGTCAGAATGCCTGCTGGGCTGGGAATTGCTCTGAATTCGCGCCGGTGGTGTGCTGACCTATTGGCCTGTCCTGCATTGATTCAGAAATAGCGCCCCCAAAGAGAACATAAACTGCATGCAATTTAGTCCCATCAACACTTGGGTTCTGATCCACCAGCTGCATTGCGCTCTCCCTTAAGCACTGTGCAGCTTCCCGACAGGCTTTGTACCTCAAGGGATTCATCCGAATCTGAAGCTCTGACCCAATTGACTCACTTGGCTCCCATTACTAGTCTTTCACACTGTTCTGCGTTCAAGACCTCTGGGTCGTCAGGATGGCAGTGAATGCTGGCACCTTGGCACTCCCTCCCTTGTACTGCCATGGTGCCCATGTGCCAGGAGACCTGCAAGGGTGCCCATGTGCCAGGGTGGCACTGCCGATGGCCAGGGGGTGAGGTGGGCCATGGCTGTGAAAGGAGGGGGGGTGGGGTTGAAGCTAGGTGGGAATTCGAAGCTGGGTGGGGAGGAGGTGCTTTTTATCCTCGGTAAGTGACTGGTAAGTAGTTCTTCTTTTCATTTGTCTAATTTATTTAATTTTTTTTCTTTTGTTTTTTGAAATTGTGGAAGTTAACCTAAGGTTTAAGACATGGCAGGAGATCCCAGACCTGTGTCATGCTCCTCGTGTGCGATGTGGGTCCACTGTCCCTGGCTCCTTCACGTGCAAGAAGTGTGTTCAGTTGCAGCTCTTGTTAGACCGCTTGACGGCTCTGGAGCTGCGGATGGACTCACTTTGGAGCATCCGCGATGCTGAGGAGGTCGTGGATAGCACGTTTAGCGAGTTGGTCACACCGCAGGTGAAAATTACTGAGGGCGATAGAAAATGGGTGACCAAAAGACAGAGCAAGAGTAGAAAGGCAGTGCAGGTGTCCCCTGCGGTCATCTTCCTGAAAAACAGATATACCGCTTTGGATACTGTTGGGGGAGATGGCTCACCAGAAGAAAGCAGCAGCAGCCTGGTTCATGGCACCGTGGCTGGCTCTGCTGCGCAGCAGGGCAGGAAGGAGAATGGCAGGGCTATAGTGATAGGGGACTCGATCGTAAGGGGAATAGACAGGCAGTTCTGTGGACGCAATCGAGACTCCAGGATGGTATGTTGCCTCCCTGGTGCAAGGGTCAAGGATATCTCGGAGCGGCTGCAGGACATTCGGGGGGGGGGGGGGGGGGGGGGGGGGGAGGGTGAACAGCCAGCTGTCGTGGTGCACATAGGCACCAACGATATAGGTAAAAAACAGGACGAGGTCCTACAAGCTGAATTCAGGGAGTCAGGAGTTAAACTAAAAAGTAGGACCTCAAAGGTAGTAATCTCAGGATTGCTACCAGTGCCACGAGCTAGTCAGAGTAGGAATGTTAGGATAGATAGGATGAATGCGTGACTTGAGAGATGGTGCAAGAGGGAGGGATTCAAATTCCTGGGGCATTGGAACCGGTTCTGGGGGAGGTGGTACCAGGACAAACCGGACAGTCTGCACCTGGGGAGGACTGGAACCGATGTCCATGGGGGGGGGGGGGGGGGGGGGGGGGTTGCTGTCGGGAAGGGTTTAAGCTAATGTGGCAGGGGGATGGGAACCAATGCAGGAAGTCGGAGGGAAGTAAAACGGGCCCAGAAACAAAAAGCAGTAAGGGGGAAAGTGTAAGGCAGAGAAGCCATAGTCAAAAATCAAAAAAGGGCCACAGTACAGGGTACAATGACTGAGGGGAGTGTGAAAAGGGAGGTTGTCAAGGCAGGATTGAGGGTGTTGTACCTAAAATGCGTGCAATATATGGAACAAGGTAAATGAGCTTGTT